>NW_027097589.1:0-24567 GCF_019320115.1 Miscanthus floridulus
GGTCCCCTGCCCGCCTTATATAGTCTGGGGGGCAGGGTTACAGATCTGGAAACTAATCCTAGTCAGTTACAATTGCCATATGTGGCCGGATAAGGATTCCTATTCTAACCGACAGGATCCTGCTTGGTCACCAAATCCGTCTTGATTCCTTGTGCGGGACTCCGATCAGGTTAACTGGGCCGCACGTCGTCTTTCGGGTGGACCGAACCCATCGATCCGGGCCAGCCCAAGCTTAGCCGTAAGGGTATAGGGGTTAATACCCCCACAGCTAGTCCCCGAGCATCATGTATTATGCTGCGACACGCCATTTTACCTTCTCCGACAAGTGAGGCTTGAATCCTTGACGCCTCGACCACCGTCATCACCGGAGAAGTAGGTTGTCCGAAGAATGTATGGTGCTCTTAAGAAAAAAGAAAAAGATTTCTGTCCTGAGAAGTGTGCCCACTTTATTTCTGAAAAGAAATGTAAGTGGTCTTGAAGCGTAGGGGTCAAAAAACAAACACATTCACCGCAAGGTGAAGTGTGCCCACTTAGTCCCCGAGCCTGGTAGTAGGTGACGTAGGCACGTGGTGCCAGGGTCTAAAAAGAATTCATAGTTTAGTTAAAACCAAATTGCCGTACAGGCAAAACGTGATGCACCGGCAGGTGCATCGTACCGACGTAGTCCCCGAGCTTGCTGGAAGGCGAAGTATGAGCCTTGTAGCAAGGTCTAAAGAAATCTCTTAACTGTATGTGAGTACAAATCACATGTAGCCAAGGAGAACCATTATTCAAGCATGGTCGGGGCAGTCCCCGAGCATATTAATAATCCTTACAATCATTCAAAGCACAGGGTCGATAAACAAACACATTCACCGCAAGGTGAAGTGTGCCCACTTAGTCCCGAGCCTGGTAGTAGGTGACGTAGCACGTGGTGCCAGGGTCTAAAAGATTCCGCTGAAGTTAAGAATCCAATTGCGTACAGGCAAAACAAGATACACCGGCAGGTGCATCGTCCGACGTAGTCCCCGAGCTTGCTGGAAGGCGAAGTATGAGCCTTGTAGCAAGGTCCAAATAAATGTCTCTCAACTGTATGTGAGTACAAATCACATGTAGCCGAGGAGAGCAAAACTCCAAGAAGTGGTCGGGAGAGTCCCCGAGCACAGCGGTGGTCATAGTTCCTGAGTATGGTAATGGTCGGAGCAGTCCCCGAGCACGGCCATGGCCATGGTCTCGGCAGTCACCGTGGTCGGAGTTGTCCCGAGCAGAGAGTGGTCTGGCAATCCCCGAGCACAGTAGTGGTCAGGGCAAATCCACGATCACGTGCGCTGTGTACTATTATTTGGTGTATTTATTTTTCTCTATTCTCTGCCAAGTCCAATCTGACACGTCTGGTCAAAAAAGCAAATAGGTATAGTACGTCATTCTGTCTTCTTATTTTTTTTTTTTCTGGCAAACAGTCGGTTGACACCTGTATTGAGGTGTGTCAGTGTGGGCCCTCTGACTTTATCAGCGAAGAGGCGGTACACTATAACGAAGGGCGTGTTTATTGGCATAGATCTCGAGGTGGTGTGAACAACCGTCCGCTACGCGTGCGCACGTCTCCCAAGAAACTCGGCGGACGAAACGACGGAACTCTTGTTATTTATAATGTAGATCTGGCAAGCTACTGTCACCGTTCCCCATTGTCATTCGCCGCCGCCACCTTCGTCTTCCTCTTGCCAAACCCTATTCCTCCGATAAACATCGCCAAATCCCCTTGCCACCGCATCCACCCCCTAGAAAGGACAGAGTAATGGCGAGGAGAGACGCCCAGAAGAAAGGCGGAATCATGGCGAAGGAGTGGTGGAAGTCGGAGCAACGACAGACCATCGAAGACCTCGTCGCCATGGGGGTGCTCCACAACAAGGCACTCTCTGGATGGCGCGCACCGAAAGGAGAAAGCTTCCCCGATCCACAACCAGGTGAGATTGTGGTTTTCGAAGATTTCTTCAAACGGGGTTTTGGGATTCCAGTGCACCCTTTCCTTCAGGGTCTCTGCTTGTACTACGAGATTGGGATTTGCAATCTGCATCCCAACTCGATTCTTCTCGTCTCCACCTTCATCCATCTCTGAGGCGTATGGTGGCTTCCAGCCCCATTTCGACCTCTTTCGCCACCTGTTCTGTCTTCGGAAAAAGGGAGCGGTGGCTCGATCGCCGGAGGCGTCTACCTGAACCTGCGTGACGGCATGAAGGCCCAATACCTGCACTGCCCTGGAACACCTCATTGGACGAGTGGTACAAGAAGTGGTTCTACATCCGTGAAGAGCCGAACACCATCACTCTGTGCGACGTGGGGCTAATTCCAGAGAAGAAAAATAGCTGGTCGGAGAAGCCCGAGAACTTGGAGCAGATCGCCGAACTGCTCGGGATGATCCCGTGGGGAAGGCTTGATGGCCCGAGCGTGGTCGGCAACTTCATCAGCCGAGAATTCAGCCTGCCAGAAAAGGATTCATCCTGGCTTCGAGTACCAAGGAGGCGCGGATCCAACAAGGACCAGGAAAGAGCCGCTCGACAAGACGGAGATCAAGGCCAGGATTGGAGAGCTGTTCAACCTGGCCGATCCCAATTATGTCGTGCTGAACGCCATCGACACGCCTTCAAGCTGGCTCGACCTCCCCCAAAGGTAAATGACACCTCCTTTTAACTGTAGAGTCATGTTGTATCAAGAAAATAACTGTTTTTTTCATTTTGTGTCTCAGTGTAATGGTCGTGACCGGGCAGAAGTGTTCGTGTCGCCTCCCCCCGGTGTAGAATGGCCGCAAGCTACCGGCCCAGCCGCCCAGACCAGCGCCAGGACCGACGACGTTCACTGGGCGGTACTCGAGACTGTAGAGGACGCCTCGACCAGAGCCGCTGGCAAGCGTCCGGCTGCCAGCAAACGACGTCAAGCCATCTTCCCCCTGTCGGACGACGAAGCAGAGGATGCGGACATCTTCCGGCTCGTCCCCGAAAGAGGAGAAGGCAGGTGGGACCGACGGAGCAGGGTGGCTCCTCTGGGCCAGCAGTGGTCACAGCACCGACCACTGCAACACAGAGGACAGACGAAGGAAACATGCCGCATCATACTCCGACGCCTGTACCGGAGGTTGAAAGAGTCCCGGTGGAAACTGCCGAGCAAGCGGAGCAGGGGCGGTCGAGGAGACGTTCCTTCGCCACATCATTCCGTAAGTCGAAGCTGTAAGTCTATATTTTTGATGTAAGCTTGCATTTTGCATTGGATACTATTATCTTCTGAATTTGTCTCTGATGCATTAGATCGGCATCCACCGAAAGCCCCGACCAGCTAGCTGGGTGCGGCACGTCTTCACCAACAACGGCGGGACAAACTGCCCAGCAGCCAGCCGTGGAGGAGCCCATGGCAGGGACTCCGCCTGGGCCTCAGCAGGCGGACGACCAGACGCCAGTCCCCGAGCAGCTGGTCAAGAAGACAACCGAGCAGAATACAAGTGCTCCAAGCACGAACCCTGCTGAGGCGGATACCATGGCGCCAAGGGAGCTGGATCTAGCCGAGGAGCAGCAGCCAGAAGTGGCCCAGAACATGTTGCCGACGCGACGGCTCGTGGAAAGCCCTGGTGGTCGTGGAGTCTGCAAACTCCAGACCAGTGCCGCCTCCCGAACAGGAGGCTGAAGAGGAAGAAGTGGAAGAAGTCCTGGGCCGTCCCCAAGATAGGCGACAACATGTATATGTGTCGCGCTATCGGAACGACGAATGGGTCATGCACGAGGAAATCCCAGAGGTCGAAGAGACCTTAAGAGTCGAACGGGCGGCCAAGCGTCTGGTGAGAAGTCCAGGTATATTTGGCTTGAGTCCTTGACCCTGTTGTGTAGTCGAACTGTCTGACGTAGCTTGTCTGTATGCAGGACTTGATGAAAACTGCAAGATACCGAAAAAGGTGCTTCGACCAGATAGAAGGAATCACGACGACCAATAAGGAGCTGACGGCTGAAGTGGAACGCTTACGGCGCCAACTTGAAGCCGCCGACCAGGAGAGGACAGAGAGAAGCACAGAACCAAAACCTGGTCGGCCAGCTCAATAACAAAGAGCGGGAGAGAACAAGTAAGTTTTCACCGTATCATAGCAAGTGCAGACTTGTGTTATTGTGTTCTGGCAGTAACAGCTGTAATGCAGGTTTAGAAGCGAAGTGACCCGCCTCCAGGGGGAAAATAGCCGTGTGCGCAGAATGTGGTCGCCTGAAGGAGGACAACGAGAAACTGGCACACAGCCAGTCTGAACTCCAAGACCACACTACCAGAATGAAGGAGGACCTGAAAAGTAAGCATTCCAGATCACCTCTCTCATTCTATTGCCCACCTTGTCGTGTTGTCATCACGTTTGATGTCTTGTACTGCGTTCAGTTTTGAAAGTCAATGCCAAGAGGCACCTAGAGGCCGTGATCAAGGAGCGTGACGACTGGAAGCAATGCCTCAAGGCCACCGAGGAGCGGGACACGTGGAACAAGCGGTGCCAAGAAATGGCAACTGGCATTGTGCCCGTCCTCGACCTTATCGACCCGGCGCTCACAGAGGAAGAGCTAAGGACGCCCAGCTCGGACTGGTCGAGAGATGCAGACAAGCATGGGGATGGTTCCAAGAATTCGTGAAGGAGGCGGGTGAGTACACGGGTGCCCATGTGCTAAGCATGGTGCGTGCTCACTACCCCCTGATCGATCTCAAACGCCTGGAGGCTGGGTACCCGAAGGAGATAGACCCAGACAAGGAGAAGAGCTTCGGACGGCCCAGCTGGACTTGTCGTCAAAGATAATTGGCGATATTAACCTGTGTGGAGGTGGGACAGCACCTGTACAGGGTATGCCATCGACAAGCCAGCTGGAAATGCCATCAGCTGCAAGCCAACCAACGAAGCCTGCGGTCTCGACCAGCCAGGCACCGGCGGGGCCATCCCCTTCAGCTCGACTAGCTCAAGAGTCCCAAGACTCGAGTAGGGTATCAGAGGCGGCGATCAGCAAATGCCATGCGCCGACCAGCCAATGTAATAGGCTTAGAGCTGTAGAAGGAGGACATAGTTGTGTTATTGTAAACTGAGCCTCTTCAGGCAAGCTTGTAATAACGTAACTGTATATCATTATAAGCTGTTTGCTTTATACAAAACGTATTTAAGCTTGAAATTTTTTGTTGGTGTAACTAAGTGGGAACGTGTTAACGTTCTGTTTAGTTGTACCGTTTTGCTCGACACGTCATCCGAAAAGTTTGTGCGGCCCTAGTTTGGCATGTGGTCGGAGTGTGAGGTACTATGACCTGTGCACACGTGGACGCAGACAAGTCAAACCAGGGGGGACCTGCCGATCACCCGCAACGTAGAGAGCGGATCCCGTGCACGTGTTGGGAGGAACCGGAGACAGGGCCTGCTCCGAAAACCGTAGAAGGAGTGGTGGTCGGCTTGTACTGGCTAAGTTAGAATACCATAAAATTCGGAGTGACACATTAGAGTGGTCGGAGAAATCATAATTGCTTTATTAAAGTAAATCGAAAATACAAGTAGAGTACATATCTCAGTAGTTAAGCATAGAAACGTCTAAGCTTGTCGATGTGCCACGAGTTTGGTACGTCCGTGCCATCCAGGTGAGCTAACCTGTAAGACGTTGGACGTGTGACTTCCTTGATCATGAAGGGTCCCTCCCATG
Organism: Miscanthus floridulus; assembly: GCF_019320115.1. NCBI lineage: Eukaryota > Viridiplantae > Streptophyta > Magnoliopsida > Poales > Poaceae > Miscanthus > Miscanthus floridulus. The sequence continues at coordinate 5,667 of NW_027097589.1, forward strand.
GGGTTGCGAGTTTGTGGACACCAGCCTGGTTCGTCTTCCACTTCAGGACTAAGTCCCCGACCACGAAGAAACGCTCTTTAACGTTCTTGTTGTAGTACCTGCGCAAAACAGCAAGGTATTTGGCCGTGCGTACGCAAGAATCAAGCCTTTTCTCCTCTGCGCTGTTGACTTCTAGCTCCCGTACTTCATTGACCTTGCCTTCGTCGAAGTTCTCTACCCGTGCTGATCTGAAAGCTATATCTGGTGGGAGGACTGCCTCAGCGCCGTAAACCATAAAGTATGGTGAGACGCCGGTGTTACGACTGGGCTGAGTTCGGAGGCCCCAGACCACGGCGGGTAACTCCTTGAGCCATCTTCAGGAGCTTTGGTCGTTTTCTCTAGATATCCTTTTCTTTAGTGCGTCCAAGATCATGCCATTTGCCCCTCGACTTGTCCATTAGCCCTGGATGTGCCACCGAGACGTATTTTACTACTATGCTCCTCTCATCGCAGAAGTCCCAAAAGGCGTTCCCGGTGAACTGAGTACCCAGATCAGTAATGATGCTATTTGGTACCAACCGAAAACGGTGGATGACCTGGTCGAGGAACGTAACAGCCTTCTCTGAGGATGCTTGTACCAGAGGCAATGTATTCTATCCACTTAGAGAATTTGTCAATTAGCACGAAGACGCATGTGAACTTCCTAGGAGCCAGTTTGAAAAGGCCCGATCATGTCCAGTCCCCAGCACGCGAAGGGCCAAGAGGCTAGAATCGTCTGGATCTCATGTGCTGGTACATGATTCTCTTGGTGAGAACTGACAACCCTCATAACGGCGGACTAGCTTTCTCTGCGTCGGCTACTCTGCTGACGGCCAATAGAACCCTGCTCGGAAGAACCTTACCGACCAGGTGTCTTGAGGCTGCGTGGTTTGCCACAGGAGCCAGAGTGGATTTGGTCTAGGAGATGCTCACCTTCCTCCTGGGTTATACACTTCATCAAAGGATTTCCTCCTTTGCGTTTTTGCGCCATAACTTGCCATCGATGAGCAGATACTGCTTACTGCGACGCATCAGTCATTCGTTTTCTGTTCGATCAGTGTAACCGCTACCATCTGTTAAGTACTTGATGAAAGGTTGTCCTCTAGTCCTGGCTCATGGGTGGTTGGAAGCGGCTCAGTTATGCTTGTTGCCAGAACCGTAGCCACTAATGCTGGTCTGAAGCTTTTGTCGTTCATTGAATCTTTGTCTGCAATGGAAGGCGTGAGCAGTCTTGGACGAACACGCCATGTGGATTTTAGCTCAGGATGATCCTAACTTTGACAATGCCATCCGCTGCCTGGTGTCTTGTCCTGGACCACGTGTATGTACTCGATGCCATAGAACTGCCTTCTAGCTTTCTTATCGATTTGCAGTATGCGTCCATCTTTTCACTGGTCGTGTCCCAGTCCTTGTTGAGTTGGTTGATGACCAGAGCCGAACTCTCCATAGACATAGAGACGTTTAACACCAAGCTCAACCGCAATGCGTAGACCATGCAGGCATGCTTCATACTCGGCGGCGTTATTAGATGCTGGGAAATGAAATCCTGAGGACGTACCGTAGCTGCTCCTTGGATGGTGACACGAAAAGAACTCCTGCTCCCGCACCAGTCAATGTTGAGGAGAACGTCGAAGTACATCGTCCAATATTCGTCGGACCCCAAAGAAGCAGGCGTGCTTAAGTCTGTCCACTCGACGATGAAATCGACGAGTGCCTGAGACTTGATTGTAGTACGGCTTGCAAATTCCAAGGAAAAGGGGCATAGCTCCATTGCCCATTGACGATGCGTCCATTCGCATCCTTATTGCGAATGATGTCCCCCCAAAGGATACTCGGTCATGACCACCACGTGATATCCGTCGAAGTAATGTCTCAACTTTTGGGATTTATCAGTATGGCGTAGATCAGTTTTTGAATCTGTGGGTACCTGGTCTTGGATTCATTGAGTACCTCACTAACGAAATAAATGGCCGATGTACCTTGTAGGAGAGTTTCGTCTTCTCTGGGAGCCAGTAAGTACCGAGGGTGATGTGAGGTATTCTTTTAGCTGCGTGAAAGCAGCGTCTGCTTCCTCCGACCACTCAAACTTCTCAGATGCTTTTAGCAGTTTGAAGAATGGTAGCCCTTTTCTCCTAATCTTGATATGAAACGGCTTAGAGCGGCCATGCATCCGGTAAGCTCTGGACATCTTTCACCTTTTTTGGGGGCTTCATGTCTAAGATAGCTTGACTTTCTCTGGGTTGGGGCGTATGCCGTCGTAACTGATGACGTTGCCGAGCAGTATGCCAGAAGGAACGCCAAAGATACACTTCTTTGGGTTTAATTTCCATTGGAACGTATTGAGGGCTGCAAAGGTGCGTTCCAGGTTGTCAACAAGGGTACGTGCTTCCTTGGTTTTGACAACTACATCGTCCACATAAGCCTCGACGAGGTCATCTTTTATCTCGTCGTTGAGGCAAGCCTATATAGCTCGTTGGTAGGTAGCCTCGGCGTTTTTGAGCCCGAACGACATAGTCGTGTAGCAGTAGGCGCCAAAAGGCGTGATGAAAGATGTCTTGATCTGGTCATCCTTTTTGAGAGCGATCTGGTGATAACCAGAGTAGCAATCGAGAAAGGACAGTAGCTCGCAACTGGCAGTTGAATCTACGACCTTGTCTATGCGAGGTAAGCCGAAGGGGTCCTTAGGGCAGTGTTTGTTGAGATCAGTGTAATCAACGCACATTCTCCATTCATTATTCTTTTTGCGTACAAGAACCGGGTGGCTAACCATTCCGGATGATACACTTCTTTGATAAATCCAGCTGCCAAAAGCCGTGTAACTTCTACCCTAATCGCCTCCTTTTTGTCGCGAGCGAACTATCGTAGCTTCTGCTTGATTGGTTTGGCCTTGCTGTTGACATTTAAGGAGTGCTCAATCAAGTTCCGAGGTACGCCGGGCATGTCGAAAGGTTTCCATGCAAACACATGCACGTTGCCCCTCAAGAACCTAACGAGCGCGTCTTCCTATTTGGGATCCAGGTTGGCCCCGATGAGGGCCGTTTTGCTGGGATCGCCATCGACCAGCTGGATCGTCTTGTGCTCCTTGGACCTGATGTTCTTGCGCGAAGCCTCGAGCTCTGGGATCGCCAGGTGGTTGGCCGAGGTCTTCTTAGCATCGAGCATGGTCTCGGCCATGCGAATGGAGAGGTCGTGGGCCTCTGCTATTTTGAAGTTGTTGTCCTCGCAGGTATAAGCTGCGTATACGTTGCCCCTAAGGGTTAAAACTCCTTTCTCAGTAGGCATCTTGAGCACCATATACCTGTAATGAGGTATGGCCATGAACTTGGTGAGCGACGGTCGACCAAGAATAGCATGGTAGGTGCCGTCGAAGTCAGCGACCACGAAGTTGACGTAGTCAGTGCAGAAGTGGTCCGGAGTCCCAAATTGCATAGGTAGCGTGATCTGCTCGAGAGGTGTGGAGCTCTGTCCGAGGAGAACGCCCCAGAACTGTGCCTCGTACGGCTTCAGGTCCGCCTAGGCTATTTTCAGAGCGGGCAGGCTGTTCTTGAACAGTATGTCAATGGAGCTGCCGCCGTCGATCAGTACCCTATCGAACTGAACCTTGTTGATACAAGGATCGAGGACCAGGGGAAAACGCCCTGGCTCGGGTATGGCGGCCCATTGGTCCTTCCTGCTGAAGTAGATTTCACGGTGAGACCACGGAGGGAGTCGCGGATCGGTGAGAAGGTTGTCGGTGTTTGCCACGTTCAAGCAAGCGCGGGCGAGCAGCTTGCGTTCTCGTTTGGTCTCAATGGACACCTTGCCGCCGATGATGGTGTGCATGCGATCAGTCGGCTTGACGTATTTATGACGAGGGTCTGCATCGCCGTCGTCATTGTCCTCGTTGCGCCGTTCCCCCACGTCGTTAGGCTTGTCGGACGTATCCGGAGCCTATTGACATGTGTAGATAGTCTTGAGGACACGGTAATTCTCCATGGTGTGGTTCGACTTAGGATGGAGCTGGCAGGGCCCCTTCAATGCTTTGGCGTAGTCGTCCTCGTAGTTACGACGTCCGCCGCCCTTTTTCATGGTATTGACCTCGCCGTCGTCTTCCCGAGTACGCTTGCTCCTGTAATCGTCATGGCGGTTGCGCCGCTGATTATGTTGGTCACAGTGGTCGCGGGAGTCGTTGCGCTGGTTGCGGCGGTCAAAATTGTTGTTCCGACCACGATTGCCGCGGTAATCATCACGGTTTGGAGGGTGGTCGGAGCGTGGAACCCTTGCTGCTTCTTCAACGATTATCTTTTTAGCATTGTCAGCGTCCGTGTATTTCTTAGCGGTGGCCAAAAGCGCTGTGACTGATTCAGGTCTCTTTCGGAGGAGCTTGTCTCTTAGGGCATCGTGGAAGCGGAGGCTGGTGATGAAAGCCTCGATTGCTTCGTTGTCGGAGATTAACGGGACCTTGATGCGCATCTCCGAGAAACGCCGAACGTACTCACGCAGTGGTTCATCTTTCTGATCTTGGATCCGTTGCAGGTCGTACTTGTTGCCGGGTTGTTCACAAGTAGCAATGAAATTGTTGATAAAGGCCTGCTTGAGCTCCTGCCAAGAGTCAAAATAGTTTGGCGGCAAGTTAACCAGCCATTGGTGACCTGCATGACCAACAACAACTGGGAAGTAGTTAGACATGACGTGCTCATCGGCCATGGCTGATCGGCATGCAGTATCGTAGAGCATGACCCATAATTCGGGGTTTTCCTTGCCGTCGTACTTCTGAAGTTTCTCGAGCTTAAAATTCTTGGGCCATATGACTTGGCGAAGGTGTGGAGTGAACTGCTTCAGACCCGGTGGACCGTGGGCGGTGTCATACTCCATACGGCGATAGCTTTCATGGGATGCACGATCGTTGGCTCTCTGGTTGATGCGAGCACGCAGATCACGTCCACCGAGGTAATGGCAGAGATCGTTATTGCCATCGTGGCGATCTCGATTGCCATCTGGATTAGCCCTATGACCGTGGTTATCATGGCGATCGTCGTGGTTATCTCGGCGGTTGTCACCTCGAACGTCGTGGTGGTTATCCTCTCGGCGGTGGTTTTCGTCCCGACCGCCATCATGACCACCGTTTCTGCCTTGACGGTTGTCCGATGGGTCGTTGTTGTGCGAGCCACGTCGGTTGAGCGGCTGTGAGCGACTTGAGTATTGGCGGCTATGGCTTGATTCAACTGAAACGGATGGAGCCCGGGCTTGATTCATCTCTGTGGTCTGAGCCATAGTAGCCGTCAGATAAGCTTGTATGTCATCACGGACTGCTTGGGTCTCGGGAGTGTTGGGCAGCCGTTGCATTATCGCCATGGCGATGGCTACGTTGGCGCTTAGGGTCTTGAAGACTTGTTTGTCCCCCACCCTGTCGAAAGCATTGTTGAGGTCACGTGGTTGGACCCTTATGCGTTGTGCCTCCTGGTCTGCTTCAGCTTCGATTTGCCGGCGATTAAACCGGTCAATATTGCGTGCTTCGCGTGCAGTCTTTTCTTGTTCTGTTTCACCGACTGCTGGCGGCTCGTCATTGCTGACAACATGGATCAAATCCCCCCGGCTTGGCGGGAAAGACGGAAATTGGGGGAAACCCAGGGCGTGGTCTGGTAGGTCCAGATCGTATTTGACGCCTTCATCTTCGTGACGCTGAAGCTCGGTGTGGACTGATGCGTTGGATGCGATGCCGGATGAGGAGCTGGAGTCGCCCTCTCGGACTGTGTGGACGGATCCTTCTTGATAATCTTCAATCCGGACCATATTGACGATGTGGCATGGCTTCGGCTGAGATCGGTGTACAGGACACAGATCCGAGCGGTGTCGTAGATTATACGCGTAGTTGGAGGCAGCGTTTTGCAGGCCGTAGGGCTAGACCTGGTGGTTCTCCGTCGGGACTTCGTACTCGTAGAGTTGAAGATTCGTCGCGAAGGCTGGCCGGCGACGAGCGAAGCGGCCCTCAGGAGTAGATATGACCACGAGATCTGTTCCAAGTCGCGTAGGACGACTGGTTCGAGCTGGTCAGATAGATCTGTTGTGGGGAGTTGTTTCCTGCTTATTAGGTTGGCTTTGAACCATACTTACCAGAGCTAGGGTTTCAATGAGTTTGATGCCAACCCGATCGATGGAGTCGAGCAGGTCGGTGTTGTCGATCTGCTTTCCTCTATAGCAGGGAAGCAGATGACGGGTTGTCGGCGTGGCTGTAGGCGTGGTCGGAGCCAGATGTTCCATCTTATTTGCCTAGAGAGCAGTACGCACACCCCCTACCTGGCGCGCCATTGTCGATGAAATATGGTCGGCAGTCTACCTAGGGGTATGCCTAAGGTAGTAGATTATCGGCAGACAGATATGCAAGCCCCAAACAAGACGGTGACGCAAGACAGACACGAGGTTTTATCCAGGTTCGGCCACCAAGAAGGCGTAATACCTATGTCCTGCGTCTGATTTGTATTACTGTATGTCAATGAGAGATGTTTTTTAGAGGGGTCCCCTGCCCGCCTTATATAGTCTGGGGGGTAGGGTTACAGATATGAAAACTGATCCTAGTCAGTTACAATTGCCATATGTGGCCAGATAAGGATTCCTATTCTAACCGACCAGGATCCTGCTTGGTCGCCAAATCCGTCTTGATTCCTTGTGCGGGACTCCGATCAGGTTAACTGGGCCGCACGTCGTCTTTCGGGTGGACCGAACCCATCGATCTGGGCCAGCCCAAGCTTAGCCATAAGGGTATAGGGGTTAATACCCCCACACGCACCCTGTAGTGGAATCAACGATTTGATCGATTCAAGGTAATGGGAAGGGGACCTTTGGACAGGCTTTGTTCAAACCGGTGTAGTCTACACACATCCTCCATTTCCCATTTTTCTTCTTGACTAACACGAGGTTAGCCAACCACTCTAGGTGGGACACTTCCTTGATGAACCTGGCTGCCAAGAGTTTCTGTACCTCCTCTCCAATGGTCCTACACTTCTCCTCGTCGAAGCGGCACAGGCGTTGCCTCGCCGGTCTAGACCCGGCCCAGATGTCCAGGGCGTGCTCGGCGACCTCCCTCGGTATGCCCGGCATGTCCGAGGGACTCCATGTGAATATGTCAGCATTCACATGGAGGAAGTCAACGAGCACGGCTTCCTATTTGATGTCGAGGGTGGCGCTGATCCTCAGCGCTTGGTCGTCGGGGCAGGCAGGGTCGACCGGGACAAGTTTGATGGCCTCCACGGGCTCAAACGCCCCTGTGCGACGCTTGGAGTCAGGCACCTCGCCACTGAGTTGGTCGAGGTGGGCTATGAGGGTCTTGGCCTCCGCAAGAGCCTCGGCGTACTTGATGCACTCGACGTCGCAGTCGTATGCATGTTCGTACGTGGACTCAATTGTGATGATACCGCTGGGGCCTGGCATCTTGAGCTTGAGGTAGGTATAGTTGGGGACTGCCATGAACTTGGCGTAGCATGGCCGCCCTAGAATGGCGTGGTAGGCTCCCCCGAACCCGACTACCTCGAAGGTAAGGACTTCCTTGCGGTAGTTGGAGGGAGTGCCAAAACAGACGGGAAGGTCGATGCATTCGATGGGTCACGTGCGCTTCCCTGGCACGATGCCGTGGAAGGGGGCGACATCGCCTTGGAGCCTTGACCGATTGATCTCCAAGAGCTCTAGGGTATTGACATAGAGGATGTTGAGGCCGCTGCCTCCGTCCATCAACACCTTGGAGAGTCAGGTGTTGTCGATGATCAGGTCGACAACCAGTGGGTACTGCCTAGGATTCGGTACATGGTCAGGGTGGTCATCTCGATCGAAGGTGATCACCTCCCAAGACCAGTCGAGGTACTGGGGGTGGCCACCTTGATCGAGAAGACTTCTCGGCGCTCCCTCTTGTGCTGCCGCACCGTAAGGCACGCCGAGGGTCCACCGAAGATCATGAAGGTGTTGCGTACCTCAGGGAAACCATCGTCCTTGTCCTCGTCCTGATCGCCGACGCCCTTGTGCTTGGCGTCGTCATCGGGGAGCCCAAGCCTAGCGTAGTAACGCCGTAGCATGGAGCAATCCTCGAGAGTGTGCTTGACCAGGCCCTGGTGGTAAGGGCAGGGTTTCTTGAGCTTATCGTCGAAAGGCCTAGGGCCTTTGAAGCCTCGGGGGTTCTTACGTTCTACGACCATGACCAGATCAGCCTCCAGGACCTCCTGCTTCCCCAGGCGCCCCTTTTTCTTTCTCTTGGGGAGGTGGGAGGCTGAGGCCTCGGGGGCCTCGTCCCTCCGCTTACCCTTGGTGTCGTTGTCGGGGAAGATGGCTCCAACAGTGTCTTTACCCGAGGCGAAGCTGGTGGCGATGTCGAGGAGCGCGGCAGTAGAGTGTGGTACGTTCCGCCCTAACTCTCGAACCAGGTCTCGGTAGGTAGTGCTAGAGAGGAAAGCCTGGACGATCTCTGAGTCGCCAATGCTGGGCAACTCAGTGCACTGTTTGGAGAAGCACCGGATGACGTCTCAGAGAGACTCGTCCATCTTCTGGCGATAGCTCTTAAGATCCCAGGAGTTCCCAAGGCATACGTATGTGCCCTGGAAGTTCCCAATGAAGATCCTAACCAAGTTGCGCCAGTCGTGGATTTGTGAGGGAGAGAGGTGCTCGAGCCAGGCTCGCGCTGAGTCCGACAAGAGCAAAGGGAGGTTGCGGATGATGAGCAGGTCATCATTCGCGCCACCTAGCTAGCAAGCCAGGCAGTAATCGGCAAGCTAGAGTTTAGGGTTGGTCTCACCACTGTACTTCGCGAGATTGGCTGGTTGCCGAAACCGGGCGGGGAAAAGAGCAGCGTGGATGGCCCTGCTGAAGACCCGAGGGCCTGGTGGTTCAGGGGAAGGACTATGGTCCTCCCTGCTGTCGTAGCGACTGCCTCGGTGTGGGTGGTAGCCCTGAGTGGGCCCCTTGTTGTCGTGGCGTCATCGCCTGCTGACCACCTCATGGTCTCCCTGTACCTCACGTCGATTGCCGAGGTGGTCCAGAAGCATGGGGACCCTATGGGCTATTGGCGCTCGGTCGGGCTCGGGACGAGCCGGGGCTTCCTAGTCCTGCCGAGGTGGTGCCGTGGGCAGGTTTGAGGCACCCCGTGCCATCGAGAGGCAGAACTCTTGGCCTGCTAAACCACAGCGGTCTCTAGGAGATCCCAGAGCTCATCGCGGACCTGCCACCCCTCCGTGGTAGAAGGCTCGGGCATTGCGCGAACCAGCATTGCCGTAGCTACGATGTTCTAGCTAGCACAATTGAAGACTGGGGGTTGCTCACTCCCTTCGTCGTCATGGATGCGGTGATGCACATCGCGGGCCCTCCGTCAGGCTCCCCTGCCTTCGCTGCAACCTTGCTGTTCCTGTTCGAGAGAGTCTCGAAGCTGCTGTAGAAGGAGTTGGTCTTGTTCGACCTTGGCCTGGAGCTCATAGAGCTGTTCTAGGTCTGGGCGCTGAGGTCGCGCAAGAGCGACATTCTCATTTTATGTGGCTGGTAGGACAATGCGTGGAGGTGTGGCGGCGCCCGCACCTGGGCGAAGCGGGGAATGGCTACCTGCCCCCTCATCCTCCTCGCCCGCCCTCGCCATCCCAAGCCCGACATGGAAACACTTGCGAGTGGGGTCGTAAGCACCTTCATTGTTGGAGTCAGAGTAGCCAAAGCAGTAGTCGCCTGCGGTCAAGAAGTGGCACATGGTTTCAGGGTCATGGAGTCCAGAGAAATCCACCCCAGTCCATGCCTCATCCTCGTCCAAAGAATTGGCATAGGCATGGGTCGACTCGGTGGTGTCAAAGTCGAGGGCAAAGCGCTGGCGGCGTTCCGAGGGATCCTCGTGAGCGGTAGTGTAAGCATAGGCATGAGAGGCAGCGGCATTTCTCAACCCAAAGGGGTATGGGGATGGTGCCGTTGCCCGACTCTGCTCCACCGGGATCGGCTCCTCAGGGAGTGGTGGAGCGGATCTTGACGACTGGGCATCACCGCATGCCACCGGTGATTTTCCTTTGTCCAAGCTTAGACTAGACAGGTCCCCAGCTAGGGACCCTGTGCCAATAGCTAGTCGTAGGATATCGGTGGGGAGCGGCATGCCGCCTCGGATTCACGTAGCGTCGGGATGGTCTTGCTCGCACCGTGCCTAGCGAACGTGGCAAGAGCGGCCGCCCGAGCGCCACCTACGCCTAGGCTGATGGTGCATGACTTCATCGTCAGTTGGTGGGGCTCCAGGAGTGAGGAGTACCATGTCGTACTCATGCCCTAGGGACATGAACTCTAGGCTCCCAAACCAAACCACCATGTCAAGACGCAATGGTCGTACAGGGTCTACCATCCGGGACCTACTGGGATGATGAAACTAACATGCAGAGGCCCCTACCTGGCACGCCAACTGTCGGTGTTTCGGACCGGGGGGTCCTCAACCAACCAGTGAATTAGAACTACGTGCCCCTAATCCCGAATGGTGATGCAAAGAGACACAAGGTTTATACTGGTCCAGGCAATTGACGCCCTACGTCCAGTCTGAGAGATCGATCTTGCATTCCTTGCACTGAAGTGCTCATAGTAGGGGGTTACAAGCTAGGGGAGAGAAGGAGCTAGTCCTAGGTCTCAGCAAGGTGCCGTGTGGGCCGTCTGAGACATTACTCTCAGGCGGCAGGGATGTGTGCGTGTGTGTGTTACAAGGTGTCCTTCTCCGTCTGTCCCCCTCTAAGTGGCCCAAGTCCTCTCCTTTTATAGCTGAAGAGAGGACAAGGATAGTACATGTGTTAACTATGCAGCGTCGTGCCAACAGGGGCGGCATGTCCGAGCCCTGTGGCCTGTTCCTATGGTGGCGTGGCCGTCGGAGTGGTCCATCCTTGGAGCACTAGGGCAGCATGCCAGTCCCATCCAATCCTGTGCGTCGTGAGAGCCCTAGGACTGCCTCGGAGTGGGTGCGGTGGTGGACGTGCAAACCATTGTGGATGGACTGTGCGCGAGGCCGAGGCTTGATCGGCGCTGAGGTCGCACCGCAGTGGGGGGGTCTTGGTAGGCATGAACCCCAAGATAGCCGAGACCTTGGTGTATAGTGCCGAGGCCTCGAGTGGGTGGCTGATCTAATGTGTCAGCTTGGAGGCGGTGATGACCTAGGCCAAGTTGTCCATGCGATGTTGTTTTCGAGGCGGGGATCGCGGTACACAGTGTAGTGTTGGCGCTGATCGTGGGCACAGTGTTAGGACACAGTGGTCGGTAATTCCCGCTGTGCCCTGTCCCAGCCGGTATGGCGCTGATGCGACCTCGGGTCCCGTTGGCCATACTATGGCATCGGGCCATCGTCCGGCTGAGATTGTGGGAGTGGTTGAAGTATTAATGAGACATGACGTGCTGTCGGGAGGGTTGGCTGAGGCGGGGGGCAACAGGCCGTGGACGAACCGGCCTCGAGCGACACAGAGAATGAGGCCTCGCACGAGATAGAGGTTGGACTCCTTGCCGAGGCCTTCCGCGAGAGGCCTCGCGCGACACGAAGAATGTACCCCCTGCCGAGGCCTTCCGTGGGGAGCCTCGTGCGAGGCGGAGACGGTGTTCCCTGCCGAGGCTTTCCGTGGAGAGCCTCGCGCGAGGCGGAGATCACATCAGGACACCAAGACTTCCTGCGCGAGGCTCGAGGCGAGGCGGAGGGCTTGGTGGGCTCGGTCGTGGCGGGTGAGCGATCCACGGCTTACCTTCTAGCTTTATTTTTTGATGGGACTTTAGCGACCCCTTTGATGTTCGCTCGGGGTACCCCGTTCTAAGGTACCCGACAGGTAGCTTACTGGAAACAACCGGGCGCTGGGGTTTCAGCGTCCGGTCAGTTTTGCCAGAGCGTCCGGTCAGCTTCATAGCCATTGACATCTGACTAACAATGTTTGAAGCTGATGACGCATGGCATCCATTAGGCGATCGGACGCTGAGGGCTGACGTCCAGTCAGTTCGACCGGAGCGTCCGGTCGGCCCATGTTATGCCCAGTGAAGGGGTATAATGGCTCTATTTCGTGGGGGGCTTCTATTTAAGCCCCATGGCCGGCTATGGCTCACATCTTTGGCCATTTTCATTGACATAGCAATCTTGTGAGCTAAGACAAAGTCCTCCCACTTATCTCCATTATTGATTCATCATCATAGTGAGATTGGGAGTGAATCCAAGTGCATTGCTTGAGTGATTGCATCTAGAGGCACTTGGTGTTCGTGTTTCGCTACGGATTTCGCTTGTTACTCTTGGTGGTTGCTGCCACCTAGACGGCTCGAAGCAGCGAGGATCGTTGAGTGGAGGGTGGTGATTGTCTCTGGCTCTAATCATGGTGATTGTGAGGGGTTCTTGACCTTTCCCCGGTGGAGCGCCAAAAGGTACTCTAGTGAATTACTCGTGGCTTGTGTGATCCTCATCTTGTGTTGGTTGTGCGGCACCCTATTGAGGGTTTGGCGTGTGAAGCCAATTAGCGCGTGAACCTCCAAGTGAGTGAATCGCCACAACGAGGAGTAACTTGCCGACAAGCAAGTGAACCTCGGTAAAAATCATTGTGTTCATCCTTTGATTTCAAGGTGATTGGTCTTCGTTGTTATGATTGATTGGTTTACTCCTCTACATGGCGGTATAACTATCTTGATCGCTCTCTTTACATTATTGCAAACTAGTTGACAAGCTCTTTAGTGTAACTAGTTGTGAGAGCTTGCTTGCTTGGTTGGTGTGGCTCTTTAGTTAGCCTTTGAGAGCACACTAACATAGGGTAGTGTCATACCTCTTGTATGAATCAATACTATCTAAACTAGAATTGTGGTAGGTGGCTTGCATTTTGAGTAGGCTAGCGCAATACTTGCTTTGTCTCATAATTGTCTAACCATTTTGTTAAGTGTTGTTGTAGTAGTTTTTATTAGGCTATTCACCCCCCCTCTAGCCATTAGGACCTTTCAAGTGGTATCCGAGCCGAGGTCACCGTTATTTGAGGCTTAACAACCTTCGGTGTAAAAAATGGATCAAATCAACAACACCAAAAAGCCACCCCAATTTGATGGTACAAATTATCCTTATTGGAAGTCAAAGATGACCACACACATCAAGTCAATCAATAGAAAAGTGTGGAAGGTGGTAGAACCCAAAATTGAGATTGGTGATCTGGAGAATCCCACCGCCACTGAAGAAGTGCTTCTCCAAAACAATGACATTGCTCTAAGTGCTATTCATGATGCAATTGATGAGAGAACATTTGAGCAAATCTAGAATATTAACATGGCTCATGAGGCATGGAAGAAGTTGGAAGAATCATTTGAGGGCACTTAAGCCGTGAAGGGTGCAAAGGCATACATTCTCAAAGAGAAGTTTGCAAGCTTCAAGATGAAGGATGATGAGAGTGTGCCAGAGATATTCCATAGGCTTCAAGTGCTTATCAATGATCTCAAAGCACTTGGAAAAGAGGTGAAGGACAAGGACTTCTCCCACAAGTTCTTAAGATGCTTACCTTCAAGATTTGGTACATTGGTCATCATTCTAGTGAGAAGCGGTTTGGACACTATGACACCAAACCAAGTATTGGGAGATATAATGACCGATGATACCTATAGAGATAATGATGAGATGGAAGAAAAGAAGGAGAAGAAAGATGAGAAGAAGGATGGGAAGAAGAAGAGCGTGGCATTCAAAGCCACATCATTCAAGGGCAAAGCTAAGCAAGAAACATCAAGTGAAGAAGATGAATCATGGGATGATGATGATGATGAGAAGATGGCTCTATTTGTAAAGAGATTTGGTAAGTTCATGGTGAAGAAAGGCTACCGTGCTAGAAGAAAGAAGTCTTCATCCAAGAACAAAGAAGAGTCAAGAAGGTGCTTCAAGTGTGGAAGCAAAGATCATCTTGTTGCTCAATGCCCATACAATAGTGACAATGGTAATGACAACAAGAAGAATAAGAAGATGGACAAGAAGAAAAAGAAAGAGAAGAAGGACAAGATGGCCTTCAAGAAGAAGAAGGGTGGTTCCTATATAGTCACTTGGGATAGTGATGCTTCCTCAAGTGATGATGATGATGATAGTTGTAACACCTCTAGTGTTTTGACCTAACACTAAAACTTGCCATGTCATCATGAGCATTGCAAAGCATTCATAAAGTAGAAAATTTTGAATGCATTCACTAAATAAGCCTTATTTCATAATGTTGTTATTTTATGTGAAGTGATTCAAAACCCTAAATAAAGATCATAACCCTAAATAAAGATCATGACCACAAGGGTCAAATTTCATGTGATCATGTGAGGCCATGTGTCATTTGACTCAAATAACCCTAATGGGCCATGTTACTGGTCAAAAATCAAAGTTAAAGTAAAAAAGGTAAACAAATCAAATTTGAATTTGAATTCAAATCATAAAGGTCCTTTTTGCCCCTTTTGTCTAATTCAAAATCCATGTGGAATTTGGGGTTGTGATAAAAAGCAAAGTTGAAGATTATTTTATGTGGATCAACTTTGGTATTCAAAGTTTTTCAAGTTTACATATAAAATTTGGAGCAATTTTGAAATGATTCAAATACTCAAATGCACCCCAAATTCAAATTTCAAAAGGAAGGCAGAATTTGAAAATGTTCCTAGAAGCAAAGTTGTAGAGTTTGAAAAATTGAGCAACTTTCATTTTTGGAGATTTTCAACTTTAGAAAAATTTGGAGTAATTTGCAAAATTAATGCAGTGGCAATTCTGTAAATACTTCAAAATTTGAAAAGCAGCCGGGCCACCTCTCTGCTTGCCGTCGGCGCCACGCGGTTGTCACCGCCGATCAGATTGCGCCGCTTCCTCATGCTTTGACACGCAGCTGGTGCTGTGGCGGGTCCGTGCGTGCGTTGTCGACGCCAGGCAACCCCTTCCCGGCTATAAATAGCAGCAGTCGTCGTCGTCGTCCCCGTTTTCCCCTTCTGCTCTACTCTGCCGCCAGCTAGCTCCGCCGCTCGCCGTAGCCATCGTCGAGCAGCCTCCATCATGCCTAGCTATGCCAACATGATCGCCTCAGTCTTGCGCTTCTCTACGGCTTGCTCACGTCGCCTGGGTTGGCCAGAATCGCCCGGCACAACGTCTTCTTCCCCGAGATCGGCCAGAGCTCCGCCACCATTGCCTCGACATGGCTAGGCTGTTCCAGACCATCTCCGTCTTCACCAACCGCACCGGCGTGATCGTGGTGAGATACTGAACGCGATACTCACTTTGTTTTAGACTCTACTACGCCATTGCTGGGGTTACGCCGTGAGCCGTTGTGCTCAAGCCTCCATGGCCAGCGTGGAGTCTTCTTCGGTGCACCTTCTGCCATTCAAAGGGCGGGGATGAGTTCGTAGGAGTGTGTAGATCATTTGGGTGTGGTCTGCCTCGCCGGAGCATCACCGTCGGCGCATTTTGGGTTGGCCAGTGATGGCAGTGCTGCCATGACCTATATGAGTCACTGACGAGTGGGGTTGGGCTGTCAGTGAGAAGAAAGAAGAAGAACAGTGATGTTTTATTATTTTCTGATTTTAAATAGTGTTGAATCTTTGGAAATTTGAAGAAAAATAATCATAGCTCCAAAAATTCTGAAATTTTGTGTGTAGTCTCTGTACATGCTCTAGTATGGTTCAAAAATTTGAAACTTGAAATTTGAATATATTTTTAATGTTCAAATATTCAGTCCATTAATTAATAAATGTAATTTCCATGATTTTTGTAGGCCACTGTATAACTCCAAAAATTATGAAATTTGTTTTGGTACACTAATTTATCATGAGGAAGCTTACATAAAATTTTGAGGTCATTTGGAACAAGTTCATTTTTGGGCTTATTTCCAAATTAATTCAAAAATAAATAAAAGTAAACCCTAAGTGTTAGATTAGTGCTTGATCTTGTTTTGGTCATGTTTTGTGACCAGTAGGGTTTCAAGATTAGTGTGGTCGGAGAGTTCACCATAGTGGTCGGAGAGTTCACTGTAGTGGTCGGAGAGTTCACTGTAGTGGTCAAAGAGTTCACCGTAGTGGTCTGAGAGTTCACCGTAGTGGTCGGAGAGTTCACCGTAGTGGTTGGAGAGTTCACCATAGTGATCGGAGAGTTCGCCGTAGTGGTTGGAGAGTTCACCGAAGTGGTCGGAGAGCTCGCCGAAGTGGTCGGTGCTGGAGTTGTCACATCCGTTACGAATATGGTTTGGTTAGTTTGGCTTGTAACTGTACTATGAAGGAAAGTTGTATTCAAGGTGTTGTTATATTTCATGCACCATGAAAGCATCATGTTTACATTATCATCATGTTGAAGCATATGCTATTATTTCGTGTAGAACCCGAGAGTGAAACAATTCTAGTTGAGCAAGTTCTGGAAGAATCCCCGGTTATCACGGGATTCGATAATTGTGGTACTGATCCGAAACCTAAGATCGTCAATGAAGGCAAGCCCTGGTTTATGCATTAAACCATTACCTTGTTACTTTGAAAAGTTTATCACCTATGTTACTTATTGCATTAAGTTGATTGAATTCAAATGTTACCTACTTGATGCATTGCCTACCTTGTTAATTGTTTACCATCCTTGAAGATGTTTTCTTTTACAAAGGCGTAGAATGCTTAGTATGCTTTATGATAGGCTTTCAAAATAAAAGTTTCAATACGATCAAAGATGGCATACTGGCCAAAGAAAGAAAGAAGGTAGAATGAACTAGAGACTAGTCGGACGACTTATCTTGAATGTTGGGTAATGTTGCTGACTACGTCGCTCAAAGGCCACTCATTGTGGATCTTCTGAACGAGACACTTTGTAGTACTGGTCACATACTCTGGTAAGCCTACTTCGGCTAATCCGATACTAAGACGAATGCCCATGCACTGGGAGTGGAGAGATGGTGGGAGTAGCATATACCCTCGTGGCTAGAATGTGGCCGGATTTGAGGTGTGCTGTGCTCTCAGGTGGCGTGGAGACGGCTTAGTGTAGGAGGATCCGGTAGCGAGGTTGATATATGCAAGATTAAGTTCTACATATGTCGTGTGATAAGGAATCCCTAGCTGGGACTTGAATCAATTCGAATTGTCGGTGCTCTACGGATATGGAGACTCGATTCATTACAGAAGCAATGCAGGACTGGTGAATTACTAAATATGAGAAAAGAATGGAATGAGAAGGAATGGAATATGGGAAATGTACATTTAGTTTGAGATAATGAACTAAAAGGACTTAGGGGTAAAACTTGAAAATAGGATAAGAATAGTAAGCTTTTGGCAAAGTACTTTGAATTTGCTACATCCTTACCTTGTCCCAAACCCTGCATCTCTAAAAGTCTTACACCCCTTCGTCAGGTTAGTCCTTGTTGAGTACTTTTGTACTCAGGGTTTGTTAACCCTTGTCACAGGTGAGTCGCATGTGCAGGCTTGTTTTGGTCCCTGTTGCATGTCTGTGTTTGAAGTCAATGACGATGAGGAGTGATGAATGGCCTTTGGACAAGGCACTAGTTTGTATGATAAATAAAGTTAATGTAATATTATCCCGCTACTATGGTTGTATGACACTTATGGTATTGTAAGTTTGAAAACAACTGGTTTGTAACTATGTTATCTTAAGACTTCCACTATCTTTTACTCTGGTGTATATATTTGAATAAACTATTGTAATCTGCAATGACTGTGATTGGGATCTTGTTTGAAAAGAGAATCGTGGATGATTCGGGTTTCCCAAGGACACCCGATAGACCTGTTGAGTTGTTGGGAACCTATGAACGCTATCCGAGGTCTGTCAAGACAACGATAGGTGCACGTGGGCCCAATTCCTTAGGAGGTTCTGCCATAGCCGGTATCAGAGCAGTTCCTAGCTAAGATCATTGTAGGTTACTTTGGAAAAACCTTTAAATTGATTTGGATCAAAGAAAGTAAACTTGATATTTTAAAGTTCAAATTTATTTCTTCTTACCTATGATCTAGCCTCAATCTGTCTTATTTGAAAGTTTTGTGGCGGGAAATTGCTTAGGTTGTCCTATGTATTAAAAATTTAGTACTTATGATTATATAAATCTTTTGTACTTAGATTGTAAGATCGATTCATGCATCATGCTTGAACCTTGCATAATATTCCCCTTAAGAAGTGGTTGGGTACAGTAATGTCAATCCCATTCTTGCTAACCTCCTTTATCTCAAGCTATTCTAGAGTCCTACCCTAAATTTACAGGCTATGGCAAAGACCAAGAAAAATCGCACGCAAGTCCACAGGACCTCATGGAGTCCCTCGTCACTAGTTGGCACCGCGAAAACATGAGCTTGGTGAAGGAAGTGCCAAGAACCTAGGAGATGAAGGATCTTCAAGCAATCCTGCCACATCGAGAACCTTACAAGGAGCTCAACACTCTCCGTCGAGCTCATGTCAAAGTCAAGAGAAGCTGGGGAAATGCAAAGGGCATCACCATGACCATGGAGTGCGGAATGAAGCCTGGACACGAGAAGATGTGGCCAATGAATGCGTCCCTGAGTGGAGTTCTACGTAGAAGATCTAGAGATGGACAATGCCAATCTTCTGAGAATGTCCACATGTGTTCGCTCAACTTCATCCTCCTCATGG
The DNA here is from genome assembly GCF_019320115.1 of Miscanthus floridulus. Taxonomy (NCBI): domain Eukaryota; kingdom Viridiplantae; phylum Streptophyta; class Magnoliopsida; order Poales; family Poaceae; genus Miscanthus; species Miscanthus floridulus. The sequence goes on from NW_027097589.1 coordinate 24,217, forward strand.
GGATGGTGAAGTTAGAGATGAAGAAATGATTGTAGATCCAGGAGAAGTCGAGAATGAGAATGAGGTAGGAGGATCCTAAGGAGTTAGTGCACTTCTAAGATGAAGATGAGGTTCTTCAATATGGGCAGGATGCCGAAGACTTAAGAGCTCGGAGTAGTAGTAATAGTTCTTTGCTGCTTTCCTAGTAAACCAGGGTTGTTGTGGGATACAAGACATGTAATTTAATAAGTAACCCTTTGTAGCAAGAACCGTTTTAAGGCTTTCAATAAAGAATAAGTAAGTAAACGTGTTCTATATAATAGGCCTCGTCCTATCACCCGAACTGGTGCTAGTGGCTTGCATGATGATGAT
>NW_027097590.1:0-21425 GCF_019320115.1 Miscanthus floridulus
GCCCCTCTGGCACCCGCACGCACTGCCTGCGGCACTCGCGTGCCCTGCCATGCGGTGGCAGTGCTGAACTGGCTCCAAGGCGAGAGACCCCGTCGGCCATCACGGACGCGACTGGCGACCCGAGCCTGCGGCCTTACGCCGAGGCCGGCTTCCCCAGACCGCGCCTGCGGCCTTGCGCCGCGGCCGGCTTCCCCGGCCCGTGCCTCGCTGCGGCCCCGTGGTGGTGGCTGGAAGCCCGACGACTGCCGTCTCCCGCGCCGCGGCCGGCTAGACCCCGCGGCCAGAGGCCTGACGCCTGCGGCTCCTGCGCCCGCCGACGGCCCGAGCAGCCTCGCGCCACGACCGGCGGCTCCAAGCACCGGCGGCGGCAGCCCTGAGGCCGAGCGGCGGCGCAAGGCCGATTTCTAGTAACCGTCCATGCTTTCGCGTGGAAGGGATAAGATTCTGCGGTTTTTGCAGAAAAATCCCCCATATTACTTGTGAATTACATAATGATCTTCATGAATTATTATTATAATCCAGATTCATGATTAAGCCCTCAGGTTTTAACACGTCTGTAGCATACTATATTTACCTCATGTAAATATTAATTTTAGACCCTAGGTTTAAAATGCAATATGATGCACAATATTTACCTCAGTAAATAAGTATTTTTGAGACCTATGTGTCATCAAGAATTGCATCATGACATGTACTGCTGCAGATGAATTTATCACTGTAAATTCGCTTTCCAGATCCTATGTGTTCTGGAATTTTTTTAGTACTGTTCAAAGCGTTTGTCCAAATTTGCAAACCCAATAAACATGTGCTATTAACATTGCATGTTCAAAGTGTTTGTCCAAATTGGCAAACCCAATAAACATGTAGTATTACTATCACGACCTTTGTATTGCAATTACTTTGTTATTTGCAATTTTTATTTTATGCTAAGCCCATTTATGCTTTATTTAAAGCTTATAGCGCTTACATTTTTAATGCAAAATTGATTAAATGTATTACCTCATTATTTGTACAACACAAATGTTCCACATTGTATGTTGGCCATACACAAGGTAGCGCCATAGTTGCTACTGTGGGATTTACACTAAATTCTTAGTGACTATCCTCAATGTGCGTACCTAACATCACAAATTGGAACATACGGTCTACATCTTTTCACAAGATGACTACCATTAATCAGCATTCCTATTGGCCATACACAAGGTAGCACCATAGTTGCTACTGTGGGATCTACACTAAGTCCACAACTTAGTGACTATCCTCAACGTGCGTACCCAATTCGTTTGCGGATTAACTAAGGTCTACATCAATCTTTTGATGATTACCTTAAAATGTATTTATACAAATTGCATACACCACTTGGCATCTACTGTCCAACAGACTATGTCTATATTATTAAAGGTCTATATCTTTATGATGGCTACCTCTAATGTGTTAGCATAAATGAGGTTTACACTATTAGTGAGATATATCTTGTCTCCTATTTATTTTGCATTAATTAATACAATATCACCATAGCAATTTTGAATTTACCCTTAGCGTAAATTCAGAAAATCTATGGTTTAAACCTTGTTAGAAGAGTAGCCAGCAAAGAGTTTGATCTCTTGCTCTTGATGGTCACCATTATCTAACGTGGTCAATGGACGTAATGTTAAACTTGATGTTCTATGGATTCATGGCAATATTTGATGCTCCTCATAAGAGAGCATCACCATTTATGATCAATTAAGTATGGAGTTTTATTTTAAATAAAGCACCATACACATCCAGAACACACATATGTGTATCTCGATGGATGCAAATCGAAGCACTATATGGCTAGTTTTCAATGATTGATACGAACAACACAAGGCAGTCATTCTGTCCAATACCAACTATGATTGGCCACAACTTTATCTCTAGGATCTTAAGTCCACTTGAGAATATAATTATGTTGTTCCAAAATATCCCCCAACATTGCGTCTTCGCGAAAGCACACTACTTACCAAATGTATTCTAGATTAATTCCTATATTACTTCAGGTCTAAGTGTATGATAAACTCTTATTGAGGAATCATCATTAACATTATAGTGATGCTCTATCATCTGAAGTACATTGAATTTTTCAGAATCATACAAGTTCGATGCCATGTAATAATGCCACCCAAAGAACTTTAATGGTAAGACTTAACACAAAAAGAAGTAGCAGCCCCGTGCATTCCTTAGGGTAAGGCATTTCCCAAATATGACAGAACCATATTTTGTCCCAATTGTGTATGTTATAGCTACACAACTTGGAAATGTCATACCTTAAAACATATAATTGATCGGTATTATAAATCCATTGGACATAAATATTCGGCTCAACAATAAAGATATGAAGCACGCTTCTATCTTCAACCTGATACCACCAGGAAGGTTAGTTGTTCACAACAAGTTTCATGAAGAAACCAAGTAGCAACCAAACACTTAATTAATAAGTGGGTCTTATGAGCATGGAGAGCACGATCATCGAATTTACTTCGCTTGATCCATTTTGGGGACCAAAATTTGTCTCCCATTTACAAACATACCTAGTTTCTACGTCCCATTTTGATGTTGTAATATAAAATGTTGTCATCAATTTCAATTGAATATCACAATAATGTGCCATCACATTTGATATTCCATTAATTAACTTGTATGAAATCTATATATCTGCAAAGAATGTCATTATATTCTTCATGCTATATATAGACCTATACGGGAGTAAATCCAAATGCAAAGAGGAATTTTGCCTAGTGGATAGTTGCACCACAAACTCTATATATAGGGAAGCAAAATATTCCTAAACTCTTACATAGAGACAAGAAAATATTTTATCAATCGCTTAACGCGATGTCATGATAGTGGGCTTTGGTCGTGCTACTATCATACTCCCTATTGGTACTCAAATAATAATCATGAATCCATTCTTGTATTCTGATTCCAAAATGTACCCAATTAAAATTATAGAGATATCCGTCAATGTGGTTTTCATATGGAAACCCCAAGATGACAACTAAGAGGAGTATTTTTCTCTTAACAACGGATATGGCAATACTTAAACAAGACATCCTCAGTTGGATTTGACTACACATACATAACCTGTATCCAATGTTGCGTACAAATAATTCTCTCTCTTGATGTCAATAAGACTTGGCACATTTGCCTTGGTTATTCAATTATAGAGATAATTTGAGAATTATTATCAATTCTATTGGTCATAGCATAAATATGAGCCACTATATTTCTTGAAGAAATTCAAGAACATACATGTGACTCTATTTACCATTTTATGGACCATAAAGATACTATGTAATGCACATTTATGCATCCAAAATATAGTCCTAGGTGTGTCTCTTAGTCATGAGAACCATCACTATACCAAACACATTGCTCGAAATCTTCAATTTAGAGCAAATTATCCTGGACGCGGGATCAAATCCATTTTATATGGAACTGTTTGGTTTTTGGGTACTATATATCAAGTATCTTATGTCTATACCAATAATGGTTTTATTGAGTCTCTTATTGAGAATCAAATTGCATGACATATTAAAATAGAATTGTAATTTACCAGAACTAAGTTGTTTTCATGCGGCCTTACACACCGCATCGTTAATTCAAATTCATCAAGCTGCACTTATACAACTCCCTCCGTTGCAGTATGTACGTGAAACTTTGGCCATAGCCAAACATTTCCCATCTGCGCATCGAGTATGTTTTCACATACCCATATCACCACCCCAACATACCAATGGGCATTATGGATCCCAAGAGGTAACTCTACATGGGATTTATAAATTGCCCGTATGTTGATCACATTTGAGGATAATTCCAGGCATTAGGGGGAGATTTATACCACATTAAGAATGCTAGGAATCAAAAGAGCAATCCTCACATTCACGTACCAAAAATTCTAAACCTAATCGTTTGGAATATCTTATATTTGCATCATATTGCAAAGAATCTGCCAGAAATATTTACTGATAATAAGGGTGTCACAAAATCCTCTTATCCTACTTATAATGCGCCCGAAAGAATGGAGGTACCAATTAAAACCATTCAACTCTCACTTCCAAAGAAGAGGGGGAGAAGTACGGCCGCTCCTAAGGATAATGCTCCAAGTAAGCGTCCGAGGATACCGAGGACAACATCCTCCAAATCAGTAAATCTAAGCCAACCTCAAGTTGGTAGACACCCAAAAATGGATGAGCATCCAAAACCTGGATCAAAATCCACCCGGATCAACGGTGCACCCAAATTCTGATCCTGGGACATTGGAACACCCTGACTCCATATGGGAAATGACTAGGAGTCCAAAAGGGTTAACATTTTCACATGCTATATTGATTTCAAGAACTGAATCAATCATTTAAAGACTACAAATTGTCGCGGCATATACTCCTCAAAGATTGCCTTTTTTACCTTACTGGATCCAGACCAAAAATCCTAGGCAGAGTGTCTTCACACTCAAATTTGGTCAAACTAAAAGGTGGCAATTAAGGAGATTGCTCTTATTCAATGATGAGAAGTATTACCATAGTAATATCTTCCCTCATAGAGTTTCTTTTCAGAAGCAAGGTGGTGAACAATGAGAGCTTGTAGCATATGGTTTCACGCAGAGACCCAGCATAGCATACCCCATGGTATGTGTGAAAATAAAGTTTTCCAAATTCAATAATTGGCGGATCAAATGAATTTGATAGATTCGGACGTATAAGTCCCAATGGACTTCATATTCTGAATCCAAATACAAATCGCAACATACATTGTGTATAATTAAGCATGATTGCGCATATTGGTTATTTTGATATCATCATGATACAGAAATAATTATGCAATCATTTGAGATACAATTTCCATCATGTGGATTCGAGATGGAGGATTTGGGTAAGACCAAATATTGCCTAGGCTTACAACTTGAGCACCGTCCTTCAGGGATTTTAGTGCATCAATCAGCCTATATCCAGAAAATATTGAAGAAATTCAATATAGACAAATCATATCATAACAAAATCTCGATGGTTGTTCGTTCTTTAGAAATAGAGAAAGATCCATTTAGACCACGAGATATTAGAGAAAAGATATTGGGACCAAGGTTCCATATCTTAGTGTCATTGGAGCACTTATGTATCTTGCAAATTGCACCAGGCCTGATATTGCATTTGCAGTGAACATACTAGTTAAACATAGTGCCAATCCAACTCATCGTCATTGGACGTGAGCGAAGCATATCCTCAGATATCTTAGTGGCACAAAGGATCTTGGTTTATTCTTTAAGAGAAATCATGATCCCAATATGATTGGATACACGGATGCTGGTTACTTATCTGGTCCCCATCCCAAACTGGATTTGTATTCTTACATGGAGGTACAACTATTTCATGAAGTCTTCTAAACAGACTCCGACGGCGACCTCTGCTAATCATTCTGAAATTATTGCTCTATACGAGGCATCACGAGAATGTGTATGGCTTCGCAGAATGATTAACCACATATAATAGTCATGTGGTATTGGTTCAATTGAATCACCGACAATTATCTATGAAGATAATTCCACTTGTGTTACATAGATGCAAACAGGTTACATAAAGAGCAATATCACTAAGCATATTGTTCCTAAACTGTTTTATCCCCATGAATTACAAGAAAGCGGGGAAATAAACATCTTGCAAATCAAGTCATGTGATAATCTCGCTGACCTATTTACTAAGTCCTTACCAACTTCTATGTTTCAAAAAAAAATTGGTACATGGAATTGGTATGTGGCGACTTTGAGATTTGCCAGAATCAGGGGGAGACATCTCCTAAATGTTGACCTATACCAGCATCATATTATACTCTTTTCTTTCACAAGTTTTACTTACAAGGTTTCTTGTCAAAGTTTTTAATGAGGTAATATTAACATAAGCATGTGTCATATTTTCTATTTTCCCCACCGGGGTTTTTGTGGGAAATATCAAAGACACATATTGCCCTCACAACTCATTCATGGTTTTTCCCTGAGAAGGTTTTTCATGTGAGTTATCCAAGAGGCAATACCAATAATATGTCGTCATATTTTCTCCTAATTTTCCCACTGGGTTTTTACAGGAGTTTTAGCGACATATCACTTTATATTGTTCCTCATATTTTTCCTGAAAAGGTTTTTGGAGGAGTTATCTTTATGTCGTATCTCCAATATTTTTCCCCATTGGGGTTTTTAATGGGATACCAATGACATAGTGGTTTACTTAAATCACAAATAAATATGCTATTTTCTCCTTATTTTCCAATAAGGTTTAAAGGAGTTTTTATGGCATATCATATATTCCTTAGATTTTTCCCATAGGGTTTTTCGAGGAATTTTAGCTTACAGCTACATTGATCTCAAGGAAGATTCGATCAAGGGGGAGTGTTACGAAACGGTATCTCTCAACAGACACCCCTTCGGTGATCTCATCAACGACGCCATGAACAGACACCTATTCACGAAGTGATCTCATCCATCAATTACAAGATTAGTGGATAGGATTAGACAGTTAGTTTTACTCCAAAGGGCATGTCCTTTGGAGAACAGTCGTGTCCCTTCATGACACCCCTTCATTTGTATAAATATATTTCAGAGATCAATGAAAGAGATAGTTCTCTCAAATCTTGTTCATTTACATTCACTTTAACAAGCACCATGGATTCGGAAGCCGTGTCTTCCAAACCCGCATCGAACTCTGGTCATGCGCATTCATTATATATATATTGCTTGGCTAGTGGAACTTTTTTTTTGACTTAGCCACTTCAAGCAGCTCTACTTGTGGAGCTGAATAGGTTTTGGTGAAATGTTTGGCTGAATAGTTTCTCTTGGTAAATAAAAATGGTTAAATGTCCATAGAGCCCATCTCTTTTTTTTCTTCATTATTTATTTAGCCTCCCTATTTTCCCTTATCCTCTTCTTCACTCGTCCACCATCCGTTTCTCCAACTCCGCACCACATGTTTATTGAAAGCCCTATGTTTTGTTTTGGATAAATGAGACAACCAAGTGAACTAACCTTTACTCTAGTGTTGTGAATGAGATAGGTTAGGTCCATGTCCAAGGATGAGCAAGCATGGCACATATGGTGACATGGTGTTGGTGATGGCCACAAATGGTGAGCAAGTGATCAATTATTGGAAAAGAAGAAAGAAAAATAAAACCCTATAGGCTCAAGTCAAAGGTATAAGATAGCGTGTTTGTTTTGCCGATCAAGAAGCAATAGAGTGTGTGATTCGGTTTATGATAGATAGTAGTACTATTAAGAGAGGAACTTGAAGTTCAAAATGGTTATCTAAGTGCCACTAGGTGAATTATTTCATGCGTGTGCATTAGGATCTAGTGAATGCGCTAAAACCCCTTTGAAAAATGCTAACTCACGTGAACAAAGAGTTTGAGACACTTTGGAGGTGGCACATTTGAAAAAGGGTGGAAGAAATAGAGAGGAGGATGGCCACTAGGGTCATCGGACGCTAGGCGAGGCGTTAGACACATGCTACAGTAGCGTCCGATGACCAAACCTTGGCTGGCACGTGTGGGCGAGCACTGAGTCACATCGGATGCAGACAACTAGTCCGATGATTTGCATCCGACGCTCATGGAACATGATAGGCGCACTATTCACCAGAAAGCCCCACCTATCAGTTCAAACCCCAGCTCAAGCGCAAGTGTCGGACGCTGGGATCTAGTCTGATGCGCGGCGTCGGACGCGTCTGACGACGAAAATTGCTCTCTAGAACCTCTCTGTTGTGCATCGGGCACTGGGCAAAATTGTCCGACGACCATCAGACTCTAGGGCATCGAATGTAGCAGTTAGCAAGCTGTTGAGCGCCAACGGTAAATATAAATGGCTAGTTGACATGGTGGCGACACATGGCACATCGGACAATGCATTTTTGTCCAACGCTGAGTGTCGGACGGTCTGATGCTCCTAGAAAAGTGTTGGGACTTATAAGAAGGTCTTGGCCGGCCTTGGGCTAGCTCTCTTGGCTCCCCAACGTATTGAAACACCTTGTGAGCATAAGGTTTCGCCTCCCACTCATCTCCTTCTTGATTTCATCATCCTAAGTAAGATTGGGAGTGATCCTAGTGCATGTGCATTAAGTTGAGGCATCCTGTAGCACTAGTGATCGTTTTGAGTTGCGGGATTCTTATTACTCTTGGTGGTTGTCACCACCTAGATGCCTTGGAGGCAGCGGAGGATCATTGAGCGGCTTTGGTGATTATTCCTGGCTTTGATCGATTGATTGTAAGGGGCTCTTGTGCTCATTCCCTGCGGGAGATTCGCAAAGAGAGTAGAATTGTGGCTAGTTGGAGTGCACTTCTTGTATGGTTCTTGCGGCACCTGTGTGGTGGGCTTGACGTGTGAAGCCAATTAGCGCACGAACAACCAAGTTGGGATTCACCACATTGAGGACGTAGGTTGTCGGCAAGCAATCGGACCTTGAGGATATATCTTGTGTCATCTCTCTTGTCCAGTTCAGTATAAAGCCTTACACTTCAAATTCATTTATTAGTATACTTGTGGTTCTTGTTTGCTTTTGTATTTTGAGTAGTTGTAGCTCTCTTGTTTAGTGTAGCACTAGAGTAGCTTGTAGTTGTAACTAGTTGTAATAAGCTTGAAAGGATCAAGATGCCTAAGAGGGGGGGGGGGAGGGGGTGAATTGGGCTAATTCTAAATTTCTAGCAATAATTAAGCCCTACACTTAGCCCATTTCACCCCCTTGTGCCTAAAAGTATTTCTATTGTTCTACTGCATAAAAGTTTTGCACCCTAGGTTCCAATCCTACTCTAGCATGGCAATTCTAAGAATGTAAAGACATGAATTAAATTGCTCAAAGTAAACAGAGGGAGATGAACACGACGATGTTTTTCCAATGTATTGGAGAGTCACCACTCCCCACTAGTCCTCGTTGGAGCACCCACGCAAGGGTGTAGCTCCCCCTTGATCCGCGCAAGGAACAAGTGCTCTCTACGGGTTGTTCTTTGATACTCTATCGTGGTGAATCACCCACAACCGCTCACACCATGACTTGGGTCATCCACAAGCTCCGCCGGATGATCACCAAGCTTCCAATCACCACCGAGTCATCTAGGTGATGGCGATCACCAAGAGTAACAATCATGAACTCTCACTTGACCCAATGAAGCCTAATGAGAAGAATGGATGCACACTTGCTACTCTCTATGCACTAATGAGGTCCTTAATCTTGGATTAGCAAATCTTAACAACCCCACTAGGCTCTTGCTCTCCCTTGCACACCAAATGGTTTCCTCAGCTGAACAAATGGGCAAGAGAGCCTCAATGCACGAGATGGAGGGGTATAAATAGTCCCAAGCCAAGGAACTAGCCGTTACCCTCCAACTTAGCAAAGCCGAGGTCACCAGACAGTAAGGTGGCGCACCGCCACCCCCTGTCTGGTGCCAACTAGCCGTTGTAGAGATGGCACTGTCACCCTAGGGTAGTGCACCATCACCCCCTAGGTGGTGACCAGCCCAGAAAACCCCCTCTCGGGTGAAATAGGGCGGTGGCACTGTCACCCCTAGGCGGTGCCCTGTCCGGTGCCACTCTGAGCACAACACCAAAGACCTGCAACCTCTAGAAAATTATGGCAGTGGCACCGCCACCCCTAGGGTGGTGCCCTATCCGGTGACCACTTGAGCAAAGCCAAGAAAACACCAGGCTCTGGATAAATAAGGCAGTGGCACCGTCACCCCCTAGGCGGTGCATCGCCGCCCTTGTGGCGGTGTACACCACCGTGTGAAAGCTCTAGTTTGGTTTTGGTTAATTGATGAAACCCTAAGTGCTAACCTAGTTTATCAAAGTGATCATGAGATAGGTAGCACTATTCCAAGTGATGAAGCAATAGCAAAGATCATGACAATGGTGATGGCATGGTTATGATCAAAGGCTTGAACTTGGAAAAGAATAAAGAGAAAAACAAAAGGCTCAAGGCAAAGGTATAAAATGAAGGAGCCATTTTGTTTTAGTGATCAAGACACTTAGTGAGTGTGATCACATTTAGGATAGATAGCCGTACTATTAAGAGGAGTGAAACTCATATCGAAATATGGTTATCAAAGTGCCACTAGATGTTCTAACTCATTGCATATGCATTTAGGATCTAGTGGAGTACTAACACCCTTGAAAATATTTGTGAAAATATGCTAACACATGTGCACAAGGTGATACACTTGGTGGTTGGCACATTCGAGCAAGGGTGAAGGAGATAGAGATGATAGAGAGTCAGTCTTGCTGTTTTACAACTAACCGGACGCTGGTCTCAGGGGGACCGGTGCGTCCAGTCAAGCGTGGCAGTAATGACCTGGCATCGGTCTTGTGACCGGACGCTAGGCCTCTGACTGACCGGACGCTAGAAGGATGCGTTCGGTCAGAGTTGATGTAGCTGCACAGATGTCAGGGTAACTGACCAGACACTGGATGTGTCCGGTCAAGGTCGACCGGACGCGTCCGGTCAAGTTTTGCCGTCTTTGGGAGCTTACTAGAAATGACCGAACTCTGGGTGTTCGGCGTCCGGTCACTTATGGTAGAGCGTCCGGTCATGTCATGACCGTTGAGATTAGACGACTCCTGTTGAACACAGGATGACACGTGGCCACCATCGGACGACCGGACACTGTGCCCTGCATCCGGTCAGTAGGACCGGAGCGTCCAGTCACTCCGATCAGTGCCTAGTGAAGGGGTACAACGGCTCTATTTCATGGAGGCTTCTATTTAAGCCCCATGGCCGGCTCTAGCTCACTCTCTTGCACATTTTCATTGACATAACAACCTTGTGAGCTTAGCCAAAGCACTCCCACTCATCTCCATCATTGATCCATCATCTTTGTGAGATTGGGAGAGAATCCAAGTGCATTACTTGAGTGATTGCATCTAGAGGCACTTGGTATTCATGTTGCGCTGTGGATTTCACTTGTTACTCTTAGTGGTTGCCACCACCTAGACGGCTTGGTGCAGCGGTGGAGGATCGGCACGAGTTGGTGATTGTTTGTGGCTGTCTCCGATGATTGTGAGGGGAGTTGTACCTTCCCCGGTGGAGTGCCGAAAGGTAACTCTAGTAAATTGCTCGTGTCATTGAGTTACCTCACTTGTGGGTAGGTTCTTGCGGTGTCCAATCGTGTGGACGAGGTTTGTGAAACACCTCTTAGCCGTCGAACCACCAAGTGTTGGTCGACACAACGGGGACGTAGCGTGTTGGCAAGCATGCGAACCTCGAGAGAAAATCGGTTGTCTCTTGTCATTTGCATTTTCCCGGTGATTGGCGTAATCTTAATCTTGTGATTGGTTCATTCCTCTACACGATGGTATAATCACTCTACTCACTCATTTATATTCTTACAAACTAGTTGTAGCAAGCTCTTTAGTGTAATTAGAATTTAGAGCTTGCTTTGTTGTTTTAAGTTCATCTAGTGGAGCTCTTTAGAGTAGCAAGTTTGAGAGCTCTTAGTGAGTAGTAATATTGCAAGTTGTGTGCCTAGTAATCATTGCAACTAGAATTGTTGGATAGGTGGTTTGCAACCCTTATAGAGCTAGAGCAAGTTTGCATTTCACTATTTGTCATACTAATCAAATTGCTCTAGTTGATTTATAGAATTTTAAATAGGCTATTCACCCCCCTCTAGCCATACTAGGACCTTTCAAGTGGTATCAGAGCCGTGGTCACCGTTTGATTGAAGGCTTAATAACCTCGATGTCAAATTATGGCTCAAGTTGTGTTCAACCATGTGGGGGACAAACCACCATTCTTTGATGGCACATCCTATGGTTATTGGAAGAGAAAGATGAGAATGTATCTTGGTTCAATAAATGATCAAGTATGGGAAGTGACCGAGAATGACTATGCTATCATCGATCCTGATGATCCCACCAACCAAGACAAGATCAACAAGCAATGTAACACAATGACTCTGAACACCATATACAATGCTTTGATTCCAAGGTGTTTGAGCAAATCAAAGATTGTGAAAGAGCAAATGAAGTGTGGAGGAGATTAGAGGAAACATATGAGGGCACACCGACGGTGAAGAGTGTCAAGTTGTACATCCTCAAGGACAAGTTGACAAGTTTCAAGATGAAGGATGATGAGAGCATTCCGGAGATGTTTCATCAATTGCAAGTCATTGTCAACGACTTGAAGGTATTGGGAGAGAAAATCAAGGATGATGATGTCTCTCATCGATTCTTGATGTGCTTACCTCCAAGATTTGAGATGTTGAGATTGCTCATCATAAGAGGAGGATTGAAGGACATTACCCCCAACCAAGTACTAGGTGATGTCATGACACAAGAGACATACCATGTGGAAAGGGAGGGGGATGACAAGGATGACAAGAAGGAAGAAGAAGACAAGAAGAAGAAGCATATAGCATTCAAGGCTAGCTCATCATCATCCAAGAACAAGGGCAAGTCCAAGAAAGAATCAAGCGACGATGATGATCTTAGTGATATTGATGATGAAGCTATGACCCTCTTTGTCCGCAAGATGGGAAAATTCATGAAGAAGAAGGGCTATGGTGCAAGAAAGAGAAGAGATCACACCAAGAGCAAAGAGTATGTGAGAAGATGCTACAATTGCAAGAGCCCTGATCATGTTGTAGCAAATTGTCCCTACAATAGTGATAATGATGAAGATGAGAAGAGGAAGCACAAGAAAGATAAGAATGAAAAGGAGAAGAAGGAGAAGAGAATGATCTTCCAAAAGAAGAAGGGTGGAGGCTATGTAGTCACGTGGGATAGTGATGGTTCCTCAGATGGTGATAGCTCTAGTGATGATGACAAGAAATCTATCAAGAGAGCTCTAGCAAGCATCGCCATCAACAAGAAGCTCTCCATCTTCGACACTCCATCAACATGCCTCATGGCAAAGCCTACCAAGGTAAAATATGATGAGAGTGATGATGATGAATGTGAAAGTGACTCTTGTAGGAATGATAATGATGATGAGGAGTACACCAAGGAGAAACTCTTGGACATGTGTGAGCAAGTGCATGCTTGCAATGAGATGAAGAGAAAGGAGTGCAAATAATTGCGCAAGAAAGTAAAATTTCTTGAGCAATCCTTTGATGAGCTCAATGCTACTCATGAGAGGCTAATGGAAGCCCATGAGAAGCTTGGCAAAGCTCACTTTAAGCTTGAAAAGGCTCACTCCTCTCTCATTGAGCAAGTCAAAGTGGAGGAAGCCAAGAAGGAGCAAATGATCATATCATGTGATGTGGGACTAACATGTGATCTTATTAATGAATCTATTTTTGTTGCTCCCACTAATACTTCTTGTAGCAATATCACTTCTACTTCACCTTTGAGTGATGGTCTCACTTGTGAAACCTCACTAATGGTGGAAAAGAAGACCCTTAAGAAGGAGGTGAATGAGCTCACTCATGCCTTAGGCAATGCCTATGGTGGAGAATCCTGCTTGCTAAAGTGCTTGGATAGCCAAAGGTTTTCTCTCAACAAAGAGGGATTAGGCTATACCCCCAAGAAAGGCAAGGCGGCCTTTATCACTCCCAAAGCTAGCTTTGTGAAGGGCAATGGTCGGTTTTGCAATAGATGCAAGCAAGTTGGGCATATAGAGCAAAATTGCAAGACTAACAAGAACAAGCTACCTAATGTATCCTCAATTAAATTTGATTCTTGTTACATGCTTTTTAAGGGTGCCAATGGTGTGAAGTCTAAGTTCATTGGTACACCAATTGTGGGCCCAAAGAAGAAGGCCATTTGGGTACCAAAGACCTTGGTGACTAACCTACAAGGACCCAAGCAAGTTTGGGTACCTAAAAGGAATTGATCTTCTTTTGTAGGTAAATTATAAAGCCGGAGGAAGGCATTGGGTGCTTGATAGTGGGTGCACACAACATATGACCGGTGATTCAAGAATGTTCAATTCAATCAATGAAAACAAGAGCAATGGGTTTGATAGTATCACATTTGGTGACAATGGAAAAGGCAAGGTCAAAGGGCTTGGTAAGATTGCAATATCCAATGACTTGAGCATTTCCAATGTGCTACTAGTAGAGAGCTTGAACTTCAACCTTTTGTCGGTAGCTCAATTGTGTGATCTTGGTTTCAAGTACATATTTGGTGTGGATGATGTAGAGATCATAAGTGTAGATGGCTCTAACTTGATATTCAAAGGATTTAGATATGAGAATATATACTTAGTTGATTTCAATGCTAGAGAAGCTCAATTGACAATGTGTTTGATCACTAAGTCTAGCATGGGTTGGTTATGGCATAGAAGGCTTGGTCATGTTGGAATGAAACAATTAAACAAGTTAATCAAACATGACTTAGTTAGAGGCTTGAAAGATGTCACTTTTGAGAAAGATAAGCTATGTAGTGCATGTCAAGCCGGAAAACAAGTTGGTAACACACATCCTAAGAAGAGCATGATGAGCACATCTAAGGCATTTGAGTTGATGCACATGGACTTGTTTAGACCAACCACATATACTAGCATTGGTGGAAACAAATATGGATTTGTGATTGTGGATGATTTCACTAGATATACATGGGTCTTCTTTCTTGTTGACAAGAGTGATGTGTTTGCAACATTCAAATATTTTGTCAAAGACATTCACAATGAGTTTGAAACAACCATCAAGAAAGTTAGAAGTGACAATGGTAGTGAATTCAAGAATACTAGAATTGATGAGATGTGTGATGAATTTGGAATTAGACACCAATTCTCAGCCAAGTATACTCCTCAATCAAATGGGCTAGTTGAGAGGAAGAATAGAACCTTGATTGACATGGCAAGATCAATGTTGAGTGAGTACAATGTGAGTCATTCATTTTGGGCCGAAGCAATCAACACGGCTTGCTACTATAGCAACCGACTCTATTGTCACCCCATGATGGAGAAGACACCTTATGAGCTATTGAATGGAAGAAAGCCAAACATAGCATACTTTCGGGTATTTGGTTGTAAATGCTACATATTGAAGAAAGGCACTAGATTGAGCAAGTTTGAAAAGAAATGTGATGAAGGTTTCTTGCTTGGTTACTCCACTACTAGCAAGGCTTATAGAGTTTGGAATTTGGCTAGTGGTACTCTTGAGGAGGTTCATGATGTGGAGTTTGATGAAACAAATGGTTCCCAAGAGGAAGATGAGAATCTAGATGATGTGAAAGGCACTCAAGTGATCAAGGCAATGAGAAACATGGACATTGGTGAGTTAAGGCCTAGAGAGGTGATTGATATTGAAGATGACAAGAATCAAGTGCTCTCTAACTCAAATGTGCAAGCTAGTGGTTCTCATGATCAAATCCAAGCAAGCACTAGTGATGGCAATGGGCAAGATCAACAAGTGGCTAGTTCATCATCTCAACCAAGTGATCAATCAAATGCTAGCAATCAAGTGCAAGTGCTTCAACCAACCAATGTTGCAAGAGATCATCCATTGGACACTATCATTGGTGATATTTCAAGAGGTGTACAAACTAGATCAAAATTGGCTTCATTTTATGAGCATTTCTCATTTGTGTCATCCATTGAACCTAAGAAAATAGATGAAGCTTTGAAGGATGTTGATTGGGTCAATTCTATGCATGAAGAGCTAAACAACTTCACAAGAAACCAAGTATGTGAGTTAGTTGAGAGGCCTAAGGATCATAATGTGATTGGAACCAAGTGGGTCTTTCAGAACAAGCAAGATCAAGATGGGATAGTAATAAGGAACAAAGCAAGATTGGTAGCTCAAGGTTACACTCAAGTTGAAGGTCTTGCCTTTGGAGAAATATATGCCCCGGTTGCAAGATTGGAAGCAATTAGGATCTTGCTAGCCTATGCTTATGCCCACAACATCAAGTTGTACCAAATGGATGTGAAGAGTGCATTTCTCAATGGGTACATCAATGAGCTTGTGTATGTTGAGCAACCTCCCAGTTTTGAAGATGAAAAGAAACCCAACCATGTTTACAAATTGAGAAAGGCTTTGTATGGATTGAAACAAGCACCAAGAGTATGGTATGAGAGATTGAGGGATTTCCTACTCTCTAAGGGATTCAAGATGGGAAAGGTTGACACCACTCTCTTCACCAAGAAGCTTGGAAATGACTTGTTTGTAATGCAAATCTATGTTGATGATATCATTTTTGGGTCAACAAATCAAGATTTTTGTGAGGAGTTTGGCAAGATGATGGCAAGTGAGTTTGAGATGTCCATGATTGGGGAACTTAGTTACTTCCTTGGACTTCAAATCAAGCAAATGAAGAATGGCACATTTGTGAGTCAAGGCAAGTATATCAAGGACATGCTCAAGAAGTTTGGAATGGATGATAGTAAAGCTATTAGTACACCAATGGGGACAAGTGGAAGCTTGGATAGTGATGCAAGTGGCAACATGGTGGATCAAAAGATGTATCAGTCTATGATTGGAAGCCTACTCTATGTGACCGCATCAAGACCGGATGTGATGTTTAGTGTATGCATGTGTGCTAGATTTCAAGCCTCACCAAGAGAAAGTCATTTGAAGGCAACTAAAAGGATATTGAGGTACTTGAAGCATACACAAAATGTTGGGTTGTGGTATCCCAAAGGAGCAAGGTTTGAGTTGATTGGATATTCGGACTCCGATTATGCGGGATGCAAAATTGAGAGAAAGAGCACATCGAGCACATGTCAACTATTGGGAAGATCACTTGTATCTTGGTCATCAAAGAAGCAAAATAGTGTAGCACTTCCAACCGCTGAAGCGAAGTACATTTCGGCCGGTAGTTGTTGTGCTCAATTACTTTGGATGAAGGCTACCTTGAGTGATTTTGGAATTAGAATCAAGCAAGTGCCATTGCTATGTGACAATGAGAGTGCCATCAAACTCACAAACAACCCGGTTCAACACTCAAGAACAAAGCATATAGATGTCCGTCATCACTTCATAAGAGATCACCAACAAAAAGGAGACATTTCATAGAGAGTGTGGGCACCAAAGATCAACTTGCCGACATACTCACCAAGCCACTTGATGAGAAGAGGTTTTGCAAGCTAAGGAATGAATTGAACATACTTGACTTCACCAATATGTGTTGATGCACCCCCATTATATGACATGCCTCTCCTTCGAGCAATACAAGGTATAAATTGATTGGCATGACATACATCCTTGCTAAGGACATGATTAGTGCATCTAGACATATTTCACATTTGAATAGGCTCATTCATGAAAATCAAATGAATTTAATGCTTGTATGTTACCACTATTGCTTGTATGTTTGAAATAATCTAGTGGTAGCATATGACATGTTTGTGGGTTTGTAAACCTAGTGTTTGATCTATAAAATGAGCTATAAGTGTTTAACTCAACATGGTACAAGATAACCCTTATTTGGAGGTGTGAAGAAGCTTGTCCTTGGATCAAACCGAGTTAAATATCTTTTGCAAGTAATCTAGATTGAAACAAATTGAAAAATGATCCTCATTTCACATGGTTTCACCCCAACCTATCTATAATTTGAACCTATGTATACTTTAAGCATTTGTGGTCATTGATGATAAAGGGGGAGAGAAACAAAGATAAGTGATAGGGGGAGAAATAGTGTAGAGAGATAAGATATGACAAAGGAAGGGGATCAATTAAAATTTTGAGCACACAAGTAGGGGGAGCAAGCTCATGAACTTGTATGGTGCATTTGAATGTACATTTCATGTGTTTGCTTGCATGGCACAAGTTCTAAATTTCAACATCCAATGTTGTGTGGTGTATGCTAATTGTAAATTTGCATGATGAAATGAAAATCTAGTATGCATAGGTCATCTAATGATTTAATTCCCATAAATTTACAAGTGGTATCTAGGTATCAAGTAGTATCTAGCTAAAGTAACTAGACTTATGTTCATCATATGGAAACTAGACCCTTACTTGTAATTTTGATCTCATGAGGTATTCTAGTTTTTTATGTATGTCTAGTTACTAATGGTGCTAAGGATGGTATAAGGGTGCACTCTGATTGGTATCACGCTTCAAAGGTCCATCTCTTATACCTTAGCATCATTTGGTAGAAATTGTCTCCTATATTTCCTATCTAAGCATATGTGCAAAGCTACAATCCAAACTCTTAGCACATATGTAGGGGGAGCAATTGCTACCATATGGAGTTCATGAAACTTGTCCATATCCTCTATACATGGTAAATATGCTTGGGCAAGCAACATGAATTCAATTGAATCTTATTTCATATCTTTGTGTAAGGGTTGTCATCAATTACCAAAAAGGGGGAGATTGAAAGCTCTAGTTTGGTTTTGGTTAATTGATGAAACCCTAAGTGCTAACCTAGTTTATCAAAGTGATCATGAGATAGGTAGCACTATTCCAAGTGATGAAGCAATGACGAAGATCATGACAATGGTCATGGCATGGTTACGATCAAAGGCTTGAACTTGGAAAATAAGAAAGAGAAAAACAAAAGGCTCAAGGCAAAGGTATAAAATGAAGGAGCCATTTTGTTTTAGTGATCAAGACACTTAGTGAGTGTGATCACATTTAGGATAGATAGCCGTACTATTAAGAGGAGTGAAACTCGTATCGAAATATCGTTATCAAAGTGCCACTAGATGCTCTAACTCATTGCATATGCATTTAGGATCTAGTGGAGTACTAACACCCTTGAAAATATTTGTGAAAAATATGCTAACACATGTGCACAAGGTGATACACTTGGTGGTTGGCACATTCGAGCAAGGGTGAAGGAGATAGAGATGATAGAGAGTCAGTCTTGCTGTTTTACAACTGACCAGACGCTGGTCTTAGGGGGACCGGTGTGTCTGGTCAAGCATGGTAGTAATGACCTAGCGTCGGTCTTGTGACCGGACGCTGGGCCTCTGACTGACCAGACGCTGGAAGGATGCGTCCGGTCAGAGCTGACGTAGCTGCACAGATGTTAGGGTAACTGACCAGACGCTGGATGTGTCCGGTCAAGGTCGACCAGATGCGTCCGGTCAAGTTTTGCCGTCTTTGGGAGCTTACTAGAAATGACCGAACTCTAGGTGTTCGGCGTCCGGTCACTTATGGTAGAGCGTCCGGTCATGTCATGACCGTTGAGATCAGACGACTCCTGTTGAACACAGGATGACACATGGCCGCCATCGGGCGACCGGACACTGTGCCCTACGTCCGGTCAGTAGGACCGGAGCGTTCGGTCACCCCGTGTTGACACCGTTTTTTTTGTACGTGATAATGATCGGAGTGGACTAATCAGCGAGGGGAAGGTTACTGTGTACTTTGATAGCCGATGAAAGCCAGCTTGTAAAGATGGTTGCCGATAGCTGGTGATGGTCGATGGAAAGGTTGGTTTAGACTCAGGCGTTGCCGATGAGGTTGGAGGTGTTATTGTCGATGCCGATGAAGGGAGGTTTGAAGACTACTGCCGATGCAACAATGAGTATGACGATGAAGGAAGACTTGAAGACTACTACCGATGAAACAGGGGATATGCCGATGGGAAGGAAGATGGCGAGATTTTCATCGTAATTAAGGCGGACAGGGAAATAGATAGGAGTTGATTTCCTTTTCTATATTTGTTAGAGTATGGTTCATGTAAGAGTCACGTGTTTCCTTAGATATGGGCTTGGTGTCCTAGTTGTGTTCGGTTGTGTCTCTTTAGATCAGGGTATAAATATGGAGTGAGGGGCAATGTAAGAATCAATCAATCAATATCAAAACCAATTTTTACTCCTATTTGCATCTACTTACTTTTCGGCGACTTCGTCAATTTGCATATTTTTTCTTTTTTTTTACGAGTTCTCATTGAATCGGCGAGCTGCATCGTTTCAGTGCGACCTTCGGCGATTCTCGAGTTCCGCGTGAGCACCTCTTGGCCGTGACTTCCGGGCGTATCGCTGTTGTCAGGACCAAAGTGTTCGTATCTTCATCCTTGTCGATTAGCAGGTCAAATCGACTGGCACGCTTTGGATATCAATTCGGGTATTAGCCCTTTGTGTTTGCAGATCCACTTTTGCATCAACACATCTTTTGGCACGCTCGGTGGGACCAATCAATCAATATGTTCAATCCCGAGATTGATTCAGGGAACATTATCGCAGTATCAGAAGAAGATCTCAAGGAAGAACAGAGGCAGGCTATGGAAAAGGCTGTAGAAGAATACAAGCAGCTTTGTCTGAGATCGTTTAGCTTGAACAAGAGTGGACAAGTCATCCAGAAGCAAGATTTGCTGTTGCCTCGGCAGGTTACCTTTGATTCCAATCCTGGTAAACTTCAAGAGATGGTTAATTCTGCAGTAAATCATGCTCTGATTAATCATTCCAATGTGCTGTCCAATACTGTTCATAATGCTGTGGTTCGAACTCTCAAAGAAGGACAAGCGGCACCACATTACGTTGGGCCTGCCTATCATCAACCAGAGCCGGCATCTGTTAAAACTCCATCGGCTCCTTCGGCCGTTGTGGGTACAGAAGTTACTTCCCCTCCAGTATTGGCAGGCTCACCTAATATTCAATCTACACCGATACAATCAGATCAGGTACTACCAGGAGGGCGAGTTCAGCTTAATACAGATCTATCGGCATCAGCTATGTCAGGCCCTGTGTCTCAGAATAGCCAGATTCCTACTAATTGGTGGGGATATGGCATGCCTCCAGAGTCATCTGCTTTCAATCCTAGATTACCTCAAGTGTTTGATGCAGTAGGAAGAGCGCCTATACCATCGGCCGTTTCGCCGATGGCTCAAGTGCCTCAATATGCCGCAACTACTTCTGTGCAACCAACTCCAGGAGGTTTCCAGATGCCTATGGTTCAAACATTCAATTCAAGTCCATCGGCGAGCTTACTGCCGATGCAGCAGAAAGCCCCTGCTATGAGTCAAACTGGGGTTCAGTTCATGCCTCAAACCAGTTATAATTATCCAACAATATCAGCAAATTACCAGCCATCGGTAAGTTTTGTACCGATGAGTTCTAATAATGATTGGTCAGGACAGTTACCTGTTCAACATACAGTTCAGCGAAATCAGCAGGTTGCAGGGATTCAACAAGGTCATATGCAAGCTGGTTTCCAGAATCAAGCATCGGCAGCCCAGCCGATGAATCCTTTCCAACAGGCTAATGGGCCACAAGTAACGGCAAATATGCCGATTGCTGGAGATCGTGGGCCACAAAGATATGTGGAGGGATGTCAGCAGGCACCTCCTGTAGAAATTCAACCAGTTCGTCAGCAGGAGGCTGATGCTTTTTGGGCCGATAAGATAGCAGAAATTGTGAAGGATCAGTTTGGGATAAAGCCCAAGGTCAATACTTATTCTTATCGGACTCCATACCCTCCTGCATACGATTTAATTCCTCTCCCAAATCGGTACAAGGTACCGGATTTCACTAAATTCTCTGGGCAAGATGATACATCAACAATGGAACATGTCAATCGCTTCATTATTCAATGTGGAGAGG
>NW_027097591.1:0-24211 GCF_019320115.1 Miscanthus floridulus
TGGCGCCTCCCGGCCAGAAGGATAAGACAAGGGAACAGAGGAATGAGGAGGTGATTACGAAAGAAAGAAGCTCGGAGCGGAGGGCAGGGCGGTGAGGGGCAGGGAAAGAGCTCACGAGAGAGATTTCTCCGCGAAGCGGAGTGCGGGGGAAAAAAGAAGATGGAGTGATAGGGACGAAGGGGGAGAAGGAGGACACAAAAGCTGAAGGGGGATTGGTGAGAAGGCCGGCAAAGAAGAGTGACTCGGGCTGAGGGCCGATGAAGGAGGTACCGCCGACGCGGGCCGATTTGGGCAGCAGGGCGGCCACCGCCAGCGCGGGGCGCAGGGCCTTCGGGAAGCATCCAAAATTGGCCGCCGCCGCGCTGCTGCAGGGGTGGGGCGCGGGCGCAGGCAGCCACGCCGCTGCCGCTGGGGGCGGGGGGAGACCCCTGGAGCCTTTCTTCTTCCCCGCTCCCCCTCCTCTGCTACCCCCTGCCCATCTCCAGACGGCAGGGGCCAACTCCGCCTCTCGCCGCCGCTCTCGTGGCTGCACGGGCTGCTGCTGCGGACAGCCAGGCCCGGGTGCGGGCGACCGCCCTCGCTTTGGAGCGCGAGCGCGAGCGCGACGCGGCTGATGCCCTGGCCCGCCAGATCGCTGAGGCGGAGCAGCTCCTCGTCCTCCCTCCATCCTACGACACCGCGGCCACCTCCTCAGGCTCGACGGGTCACCGCGCGTCTCACACCACGGTCATCTGGCACGACCCGGCCGACCCGCACGTGGCTCAGCTCCACTACCAGGCCGGGGGTGTCCAGAACATCCGACTCCTCGTCCCGGTCGTCCTCGAGCCTGAGTCGCCCTCTTACCCCCGCTGGAGGGACCTGGTTCTCCTCACCCTCCGCCGCTACGCCCTCGACGACCACGTCCTAGTCGACGCCTCGGTCGCGGTCCAGACCCCATCGTGGCTGCGCCTTGACAGCGTTGTCCTCTCCTGGATCCTCGGGACGATCTCCCTGGACCTCCACGACCTCGTCCGCAACTCTGCTGACGCTCGCCGGGCCTGGCTTGCGCTCGAGGGCCAGTTTCTGGGCAATGCCGAAGCCCGGGCCCTGCGTCTCGATGCGAGCTTCCGCACCTTCGTCCAGGGTGACCCTCTCCGTTGGCGATTTCTGCCGGCGCATGAAGAGCATGGCGGACTCCCTCGGCGACCTTGGCTGGCCCGTGGAGGACCGCATTCTGGTCTTCAATGTCCTCCGCGGGCTCAGTGACCGCTACGCCCACCTCCGGACGTGGATCACCCGGCAGAGGCCCTTTCCCTCCTTCCTGCAGGTCCATGACGACCTTGTCATGGAGGAGCTCACTCAGGGCGTCCAGCCAGGGTCCACCTCCGCGCCAGGGTCCTCGTCTTCCTCGACTGCCCTGGCCACTACTCCTCCGGCGCGTTCGTTCGCTCCACCGCCGTCGTCGCTTCTTGGTTCTCCTCCCCCCGGGCCGGGCGGGGGTGGGGGGGGGCTGTGGCGGCCGCCATCGCCGCGGAGGGGGGGCGTGGGGGCCGCGGGGGCCACCACACACCGGTGCCTCCAGGGAGCCACCAGGCGCCCGCGACTCCACGGGGTGCAGCCTGGCCCTCTTTCCACAACCCGTGGTTGGGGCGCATCTTTTTTTTTATTGTTGTTTATTGGTCATTTTATTTCTCAAGCAAATGTAGAATGATCATTGTGAAGCTACCTTAGAAAAAATGTCTTTCATACTCTGAAACTTTTTTAACAAGCAATAGCCTACGTATATGTTACTGTGTAGGAGTTTCAAAAAATTTGGAACTTGTTTGATATTTTCTATCATTTAAATAACTTTATGTGTGCTTACCAAAAGTAATTCCAAATTGAATTGTGCCTACCTCCAATGGGAGTCAATTTTTTTTACAAAGAACATATTTATGGTCATACATTTATTCTATCCTATATCCCAGAGTTGGTTTTCAAGCAAGCTTTCCAACTGAACACGATATTTATAAGAGTGAAGACAAACAAACAACACGATTACAGAGACATATTAGGGTTTCAACTCATCAAAAAATGCAATCCCCCTATACACTAGGGGTGGTGTGTGTCACGGAACCATCCAATTTATAAGAGCACAAGTGCAGTGGCAGCTGCCGAGACAGTCGCACTCTCACACCTGAGCACATATAAATCTGGTGGCCCGTCGAGTATCATGAAGGATCTCGAAATACACCACATACAACCAAGATCGTACATGATTCAGCATACACCTATCACATATTACATAAAGTTCACAAGTAGTCGACATACATTAGAGTTCAAATATAATTATTACAACATGAGGTTAAAATTTGGTAGCGGAAGCAACATAGTTTTAAAACATCCCACACACACACGTAGTTCAAATACATGCCAATACCATGATTAAATCCAATAAAAGCAACATAGATAAGCTAATAGAGAAGGCTTTGCCCATCGGCCTTACTCCTTGTCCACAGCAGGAGAGAAGCAATTCTTGCAGTACCTGTGATATACCATGCCATCTGCAACAAGGGAGAATAAACTCTTAGTACAGGAATATACTCAGCTAAGGACTTACCCGTCATAACCAAAAATAAATTGACATCAAAGAGTATGCAAGGCTATTTATAGTGTAGCTGGCTTGTCATCATTTTACATAAAAAGCTTGCCTATAAGAAGTTCCATAAATTTTAATTTGCTAACATGTATATTTTTAGTTGAACTATTTATAGCTAGATTTGCAGCTATCCCGTGCCAATCAATTTATTAGGACAACAACATCACATTAATAACCACATCAGATTATTATGGAACAACATAACCATCATCTTTCATCAGCTTACTACGAGTGCTGGAAGCTCGATCAGTTTCTCACTATCCGAGAGAGACAACAATTCAAATCGATTGCAACTAGCTGGACAGAAATCTGTAACACACCCGTACTTCCCCCACCGGGGTCGCATTGGGTAACCCTTTTGCTCAAATTCGGGATCCTGTGGGATTGAACTGGCCGCACCACCTAGGTGAAAGGTCCTTGTTTGATTTTGGTAATTGAGTGACAATCTAGGTGGACTAATATGTGTTTATGTGAGATACACAAGAAATTAGTCCATAGGTACACATGTCAAAGAAGGAGCTTATTGCATATGTGATACATGACATCGAATTATGTGGCTAGGTGGAGAAGATCAAGATAAGGCTTGGCTTGATGGACCATTTGCAAGTGTGAAGGGCGAGTCGGAGGCTTTGGAGCGATGCACCGCACGTGGCGGAGAAGCTTGAGCAAGGACTTGGCGCCAATGGACAATGGCAACGGTGAAAAGCATGTGATGTTGAGATTGATGAACCAAAGGTCACATGATGATATGAAGTGGATCATATCATTTTTTGATGGAGGTTGGTGCTTATGTGTCATCAACATTGGAGGAGATGGAATGGAATGCACAAGGCAAAGGTATATTTTGTAGGGCATTTCATTTCACCGGTCTAAGGTTGAGTAGAGAAGTTTAGACCGGGTTTAGGATAAATAGATGTACTATAAAGAGGGAAAATCTTTTAGTTGCAACGGTTATCTAGTGCTACTAAGTGTGAGTCTCTTTTGCATATGCATTGCTGAAAGCCCTAGTTTGGTTTTGGTTAATTAATAAAACCTATTGGACTAACCTTTCACTAAGTGTGTAGACAAGAAAGGTGGTCCAATTCAAGTGGTGGAGCTAGATGGTGATCATGGAGATGGTGATGACCCACAAGATGATGAACAAGTGCTCCACATTTGGAAAAGAAGAAAAAGAAAACAAAAATGGGCTCAAGGCAAAGGAATAACCTATAGGGTTTTTTGGTTTGGTGATCAAGATACTATAGAGAGTGTGATCACATTTAGGATTGATAACCGTACTATTAAGAAGGGAAAATCATATGTGATTGTGGTTATCAAAGTGCCACTAGGTGAAGTTATACATGCATTTGCATTAGGACCTAGTGTGCTAACCAATTAACCCTTGAAAATGATTTGGAAAATGATAACACACGTGCACAAGTGGTGGAATACTTTGGTGTTAGCACATGAGATCAAGGGGAGAAAAGAGGAGTTGATATTCTCTGAGAACAGAGCTCTGGACCCTGGGTGTAGGGGGTCCGGACCATCTGTGATGGGTCTGGAACCTAACCTTAGGGTGCGCAACTGTGGCATTCGGATCGGACCCTGCCACAAGGGTGGTCCGGACCAATCGGCCTCGGTCTGGTTGGATGCCTCTAGACGTGTGGCGTGGTGAGAGCAGACGAGGAGGATCCGGACCATCACCTTTGGTCCGGACAGATGAACCGAACCAGGTCTAACCACTCGGGTAGTCGGGCGATGGAATGAAGAACGCCAAGAATCATCTGTACATCATGACGCATATCCTATAATAAGTCGGTATTAGTATAGGATAGTAATAGGCGCTAAGTGGCTTATCAATTAGGCAGTTATCAGTAACTGGCTATTTAATCGGCTGTTACTGATAACTGCAACCCACTGATCGGCCTTAACTCTCCTTGGACTATAAAAGGAGGGTGTGGTTTATCTGGGAAAGGTTAGATGTTGTTAGTTGTTCTGGACACTCACATTCTTGACTGAGCTCTCATGACAATACACACACAAAC
Source organism: Miscanthus floridulus (assembly GCF_019320115.1). Lineage (NCBI taxonomy): Eukaryota > Viridiplantae > Streptophyta > Magnoliopsida > Poales > Poaceae > Miscanthus > Miscanthus floridulus. The sequence goes on from NW_027097591.1 coordinate 4,642, forward strand.
ACAAGACGTAGGGTATTACCTCTTCCGAGGGCCTGAACCTATCTAGATCTTCGTGTCTCTTGAGCCATTGCCTATTGTAGTTTTGGTGACCCTACGAATCTTTACTATCAAGGAATTCATCCTCAACAGTTGGCGCGCAGGTAGGGGAGGCTTTTGCCATAAAAACTTTTCCCTGCATTCGATATCGGATACACTACTGTCGCGATGGCTTCCGTTGTTTTCTCGAACAACGTCACAACGAAATATGCCATCAACTGCTTCGTCAACTCTGCTTTCCATTTTGGGATGTTGGACTTCGTCGACGACTGCCAGGGCACAGTCACATTGATGCGTCCGACTGCTATGCAGCTGGTGGCGGCGACTGTTACACCGACTTCTGATGTTTCTGACTCTGAGTCAGGGACTTGGAAGGAGGCGCCATGCCATCAGAGAAGGCAGAGAAGGTCCTCCGAGCCTCGGGAAATCTTCATGATGACCCCCACAAACAACAACGATGAGGGGGTGGACTCCACAACGTCAAGCTCCACCGCGAGCTCCTCATCGCTAAGGGAGCCAAGATCCTTGTTCTCCCGCTACAATGCCCTCCTCCCTCTCTTCTGTCCTCTGATCTAGAATCTAGGACAGAGGCTCGTTTGAGACACATGATGCTCTCTCCTTATGAGAGATCGTCTAGCAGTGTGCCCCTTGGACATGCCTAAGGAGGCTTCGGAGGGAAGGAGCTTCCGAGCACCATTACGAGAAATCTTCTAGCATCAGAAGGAGTGGCCGAAGCCACCCATGGCGAAAAGTAAGAGCCTCAAACCAACTAGAGCTATAACTCGAGCCATGAAAGCTTCTGAGGCAAAGGCAGCTCTATTTATAGTCGGAGCAATAAGCTACCATCCAGAGCGCTATAGCACACGCCCATGGTCGCACAGCAAAAGTGCCTGAGCGCAGGACGACAGCATAGTATTCCCATGAGGCTGATCCTTATCCCAAATCCGGCATAGTATCCTCGTGAGGCTGATCCTTATCCGGAGTCCAGGACCGGTGCTCACATATGGCTCGCCATTCTACGAAGCGACAATAACAAATAGTACTCCTGTGCGCCCTTAAAAGCGGCAACTCAACAGCCCCTTCACGGCTTCATAGAAGCCCTAAAGGGGCTTGGGGGCTCCTGTCGGGTTCATAAACTTGGGGTCCCCAATGGACCCGCTTCCCTACGAAATTCAGCCCAACAGACAACTGAAAGGTCCTAAATGGCTAGAGTGGGGTGAATAGCCTAATAAAAAAAGTCTACAACAACACTTAAGACAAAAGGTTAGACAACTAAATGGCGTAAAACGAGTTTTGCGCTAGCGCTACAATAGGGTTGCAAGCCACCTAACCACAAGTCTAGTATGCTATACTTTTCTAATCACTCAAAGATTAATTCTAACAATTAACACTAGAGAGCTTGCAAGAGACAAATACAACTAGAAAGGTAAGCTATCACTACATAAGATATATATATCAATGTAAATACAAAGAGTGATAGATATGGTTATACCATCGTGTCAAGTGATCAATTAATAGACACAATGAAAACCTTAGAATGGAGATGACACAAAGATTTTTACCAAGGTTCACTTGCTTGCCGGCAAGCTACATCCTTGTTGTGACGGTCACTCACTTAGAGGTTCACGTGCTTGTAGGTATACAAAAAGCCTAACCCACAAAGGGTGCCGCTCAACCAATCACAAGATGAAGACACTCAATGTCATGAGCAATGTACTAGAGTGGCTTTTGGCACTTCGCTGGGGAATTAAGCCCAAGAACCCCTCACAAAGAACAATGGGTGTGGCCAAGAACAATCACAAATCTTGCCAACACTCCTCCACTTCACCAAGCCATCTAGGTGGTGGCAATCACCAAGAGTAACAAGCGAAATCCACAGCAGAACACAATCACCAAGTGCCTCTAGATGCATTCACTCAAGCAATGCACTTGGATCACTCAATCTCACTTCAATTTGCAATGTCAAAGCAATGAGATGAGTGGGAGGGAGTCTACTAAGCTCAATGGGATGTTAGCAATGTCAAATGTCCAAGAGAGCCAACCCCAAGCCGGCCAAACCCATATATATAGAGCTCCCCTCCAAATAGAGCCATTACTTAGATTTTACTAGGCAGATCGCGCACGCACTGGACGCACACACCGGACACGTCCGGTCCAGATGACGCAGCGTTCGGTGCACCTGCATCATCCATGTGTCAACTTCATTAAACCTCAGCCGTTCAATTCCAACAGTCGAGTGCTGTTCATATAGTCATTAGGTTAGCACCAGACGCGCCCTCGGATCATCGGAATGCGCAAGCCACCGAGTTCGGTGCAAACACAGAGACAATCAAAACGAAGTTTTTCTCATCGGACGCGTCCGGTCGTCCAAACCAGACCTAGATAGCGTTCGGTCCATTTACTGTTGAACTTCCTAAGCAGCTGCGTCGTACGCAACGGACGCGCCTCAGTTGCGTCCGATGCAACATAGAGAGCTCCCCGAGAGCTCCCCATCGCACCGGACGCGTTCGGTCACACTTGACTGGACTCGCCCTGAGTCTGCTCAGCTAGGGTTTAGCACCGGACGCGTCCGATGCTAGGGGGACCAGCGTCCGGTGCCCCCTATGAAGCCCTACTTCATCTCCAAACTCTTCACCCTTGTTCTCAAGTGCTAAACACAAAGTGTATCACCTTTGTGCATATGTGTTAGCATATTTTCAAAGCAATTTCAAGGGTGTTAGCACTCACTAGAATCTAAATGCATATGAAATAAGTTAGAACATCTAGTGACACTTTGATAACCGCATTTCACAATGAATTTCTCCCCTCTTCATAGTACGGCTATCAATCCTAAATACACTCACACCCTCTATGTGTCTTGAGTGCCAAAAACAAAATGGGCCTATCAAGTATACCTTTGCCTTGAGCCCTTTTGTTTTTCTCTTTCTTCTCTTCAATGTTGGAGCACTTGACCATCATGGCCGACCACTCCAAAGCTTGTCCAACCACTTCAAGTGTCATGCCGACCACTAAGGATCTTAGGCCGAGCACACATAGTGCCTTGCCAACCACATAGAAACCTTGGCCGAGCACTTGAAAGCTTTGGCCGAGCACTCCATTGCTTTGCCGACCACTTCACTTGATCTTGGAACTAACCTCTCTTAGCTACACACACTTTAGCAAATAGGTTAGTCCAAATAGGTTTCATCAATTAGCCAAAACCAAACTAGGGCTTTCAGCAACGCAGCGACATCATGCACCTGGGCCGACCCAGGTACGTGACAATAGGCTGAGACCATGATCCGGCCACTAACCAAAACCCTCAGCCAGAAGGCCTGGTTGGCACTCCGACCAGAAAGGTTGGCCGGGAGTGCGGTCCGACTCCAACTGAGTTCCCCGACTGGGAATACGCTAGATCTACTCACGCCACTCCTTCCCGACCATCGAAACGGTCGGTGCCAACTGGGAACGACTGACTAGGGACACCCAGTCGGTGTGGGCCCGAGGGATAGGAAGAGCAGATAAGGGAAACGTGAGCCTTGCCTGACCTCGAGGGCGCGGTCTTTGTCTCGCCTGATTCCGAGGACGTAGACTCCGCCTCGCCCGACCCGAAGTGACGGAGGTCAACCGCAAATACCAAGGTTCGTAACCCTGCCATGCCCTCTGCGCGTAACTAGGCGGTGCTGTTCTATCGTATCAGGCGTACACTGTGCGGTACCAACTTGCAACAGTATTGTAGGCGCCGTCATCTACCGTGCCAGACGCATACTGTGCAGTACCAACTTGCAATAGTATTATGGGCACCGTCATCTGCTGTGCCAGGCGGGACACTATGCTGACTGTCAGAAATAGCAGAGCCTAGACAGTATGGTGGGCGATGGCGGCATAAACAGTAAGACGGGCGACGGCCATCCCATACCCAAAGGCGTGGGCAACAAGACTAGACAGCACCATTATTCACTCTATCCCTCTTCTAAGACCATCCCCTTCAAACTATCATAGGGGATGCGCTCTCTCCTTAAAAGGATAGGTGACAACGAACCACTCCACGACTACACAGTCTACACGCTCTCAACATCGACACATAGAGCACCTGCTCCAACACTTAGCGCACGTATGAGCACCCGTCACTCTGTTCCACTCGAAGCAGAGTCCGACCGGGCCTCTAACATCCCCTTCTCATTCCTCATTCGTTTGTAACCCCATAACAAACTTTAAGCACCTGGGCTCAGGAATAAAGTCACCAACCGACTCAAACTGGACATAGGGCACGTTGCCTGAACCATTATACATCCTGTGTCATTATGTGCTAGGCCACATCCAATCACAATGCGCGGCAAAACTACAAATATATACTTGTTAGCCACATTTCGCACCGACAGATAATCATATACAATGATGAAGTTGTAAAAAGGCATGTTGTGTATCCGGACCAACACATGTGTACATGCAGAGAGTGGCAAGTGAGTGGAAAGCCTTGTCCCCATGCACTGGCTGTCACAACAGCTGAAAGGCAGCCAGATATGGAGAAATTTATGGATGTAGCCTACTCAGTGCACAGGTTCCAAGCAGCCTATGCAGGATTGATTCATGTCATCATTGATAAGACCTAGTGGCCAGAAGTGGATAAGTTGTTCAAGCTTCTTCCACCAACTGGCAAGAAAAAAAGGACTTGGGAGGCAAAGGAAGAAGAGGGTTAAGGGATGCTTGGAGACAGGTGGAAAAGCCATAAGACAGATGACTTGCAAGGGCTATGGTGAAGTAGGCCATAGGAGAAGCAGTTGGAGGTGCCCACTAAGTGGAACCAAGAAAAGATAATTTACTAACCTACAATTGCTAAATCATATCAACATTTATTTCTAACAAAAAATATAATTGCAGGAAGAGGACAAGGAAGACAAAGACAAAAAGGGGGCCTAAGAAGGGTGCCAACAAGGAGACTGAGTCTACTCCTGCTAGTGATCCTGCTCCTGCTCTAGCTACTCAGCCTTCATCAGCACAACCAGCTCCAGCACCAACACCAAGGACCCTAAGAACAAGAGCAGCAGCAGCAAGAGAAAGAGAGGTAGAGATAGCAGCAGCAATAGCAGCAACTCAGGCTGGCAATAATCTAGGACCAGTAACCAGAACATAAATGTCTAACTTAAAGTGTGACACTGACAAAACAACATTGCCCACTAAACCACTTATACACGCAGGAGGTTGAACTTGGAAGCTCTAGAGCCCCTAGAAATTATCATTCCATAGGTAGACCCTCCACCAAAACCTGCACGGGCCAAGAAGATGACCCCTAGGAAGAAGCAGCTGGCCACAAAGGTGAAGAACGCATCACCTGACAAGGGGAACTAATGACCCAAAGGAAGAAGGCATCAACTGCAGTTGTGATATTTGGGTGTTATGACATTTGATATGTACTGCTATTGTAAGTTGAATGAACAACTGGTAGACTTGTAGTGTATTGCCTTGAAGGCATGAACAACACTTTATGTAATGAAGTTGCTATGTGTCGGGTTCATAAACTCGGGGTTCCTCGGGGACTGGCTTCCACGCCATAGTTCGGCCTAGGAGAACAGCATGTAGTTCATGGGCTGGCCCAAGAGTCTAAAACACAATGGGCCGGAAGGGCAGTCCGGTCGCCGATCGGAAGGTCTACCCAAATGGACGAGCGCACGCTCGGCAACTTCTTCGGCCCACCTCGCCGACCGGAGCGCTCGCTTCGGGCACCAGCCGTCTTCGGGCGGTCTCTCTAATCGGAAGGCCTGGCCCAAAACGTTGCTTCCTACTTCGACCCCACGACTCCGACCGAAGACCCGTAGGAAGCATGCTTACCGCTCTTCTCCGACTGGCGCGGCCAGTACCAACTGGGGCCATCCGACTAGAGACGTCCACTCAGAAGGAACCAGGGGCGAACGGAGAAGGCAGCGCACAAGTCAAACCACGATACCGGGATCATACCCTGTACGCCTGCGGGAACAGTACTCCTCAACCGTCCTAACACAAATAGTATTGTAGGCACCGATATTTATGTCTACAGTATTGTAGGCGCTATTGGGCTCCCATACGGCAAAAAGCCCCAATGCCTCTGGGCATCAATAGTGGGCGCCAGGATACACCATACCTGGTACACGTGGTAAGAGCTCCTCACATAACAAAAGTATTTTGCAGGTACCGACATTCACCCTTCCTGAAGAAGCCAACGCAACCTCCCATGTGCACCTGCCATTCTACAGTAACGTCAACAGTATTGTGGGCGCCTACCATCATCATTGTCCTCATCGGCGTGGGCAACAAGGCTTAGAAACATCCGTACTCTCTCCCTCTCACCTGTAAAGCCATCCCCTTCATCTATAAAATAGACGCGCTCCCTCCAAATAGAGATGGACTTCCTTCGAGGATCGATTTTCCAGAGATCGACTCCTTCAAACACTAGATTCACTAGATCGATAGCTCACAAGCCTCTCAAACACACGCTTGAACACCTAGCTCATAGCGGTGTTCCGGTCGCCCTCGGCCCTTCCGGTCGGACCCGACCGGGCCTCTCGTACACCCCATCTTTCTCCTTCTCGTTTGTAACCCCACTCAGACTTCGAGCACCTGGGCTCAGGAATAAAATCATCGACCGACCCCGACTGGACGTAGGGTACGTTGCCTGAACCAGTATAAATCTTGTGTCATTGAGTGCTAGGCCACCTCTGATCACAACGTACAACAAAACTACAAATATTCACTAGTTGGTCACTTTCTGTACCGACACTATGGTTCTGTCATCAATGTAGACCACTTATCTGATTTCTAGTGTTCTATTCAGTGATTGCAGTGATGAATCTAGGTTCAAATATACAACTGCATTATCAGAAACATCATTCCATTACTCATTGAATAGTTGAGACATATAATGCAATTAGTTCAGTTCATGGCAACAACTAGTTCAACTGAAACTACATCTACCACAGATTGTTCCAACTCTAACTAAAATACATAGTCCTAAACCCTCAACTGCCTACTTGAACACATACATTGCTCCAACAAATACACCAGCACCCATCACCAAGCACAAACCCTTGACTGCACAAACCAAAGCCTCCACCTTCACCTCCATTCTGTTCTTCTGCACAAGCACCAGTGCCCTTGAATCAACTTCTTGCTCACCTGCTCCATGTCCGTTCCAAGGCCATCACAATCTTCCCCATGTCGACCAATTTGGCAAGGGTAATCTCGCTGCCATTCATAAAATGGCACCTTCCTGAAACCTAAACACAAGGAACCACACCAAAACGCCAAATCGAGTTAAAACCCTAACAAATCTGGAAGACCGGGATGCCTCGGTCGGATGCCAGCAGGATGGCGTGCGTGCTACAGACCCGAGGCGCGACCACCGAGAGGCAGGGCTAGCGCCTGCTCCAGAGATCGACCAGAAACGAAGGAGCATCTCAGTTGTCCATGGAGGCACCTCACCAGAAAGTTGACCGGGAAAAGGAAAACGAACGGAAACTACCGCCTAGCTCCACGCCTGATCCCGGCCGCTGGGCTCTCCCCTGCCGTGCGCGCCCGTCCTCGCTGACTCAGCAGAGCTTGAGACCGTGGAGGCCAACACGCGGCGGTGCCTACAGCAGCTCGTGCACATGGCGGCGTAGCTGTAGCTCGTGCCCGCAGCGTCCAGCGCGACGGCGGCGCAATAGCTCGGTCCCGCGATGGCCATGGAGGCGGCGGACATGGAGGCGGCGAGCTCGACCATGGAGGCGGCGGAGCTTGGCTTGAGGAGTGAAGGAGATGGGAGGAAGAAAGAGCCATGGGCAAAAAGGAGACAAAGCTGACTAGTGGGGCCCACCTGGCAGTGACTGGTGCTGCGGGACCCAGCTGCTGGGATGGAGAGAGAGAAGCACGGCAGAGGTAGCAACGACATTTCACGTGCTCATGCTGACTAGATGCCAGCGTGTCGAGCTCGCGTGGCATGCCACATGCGCAAAAGTAGTAAATCTATAACTAAACCTTGTCACATCTGGTAAAGTTGTAAGTGTCCATCCTAATAATGATATTCGGACGAGTGTATCTTATAATGGTAAAAATGTAAAAGCCCCATACCCCTCCGCTCCCCTTCGCTCGCGTCGCGTCCGCTCGCGAGTCGCCATAGGGTGGAAAAAAATTGCATGGACGATGGGTCCAGCGCGCGGCGCGTGCTACCCCCAGCCGGATGGACGTCACGTGTACGGCCCTTTCATCCTACGGCAGCTGGAAACGACGCTCCGATGGAAGGCAAATAGGCACACAGCTCGGCTCCTCGATCCTCATCGGCTCAGCTAGAATACAAGATGCCCCAATAGATCGTGCCTTGAGCCCTAGACTAGTGCGGCTGTTGCACGCCGTCGCCGTCGCCGCCGATTCCATGGATGAACCTACAGTTGACCTAATGCCATCTTCTTCTGTCATGGAGGATTCACGTGCACTAGGAATTGATGCTGTTGACGGTGGTCGTCTCGAAGGAGAACAACAGATAACACAGGTCAGTTATCTGATTAGATCGTTGTCTTTTCTTCTATGTTGTTTGCTTTCTGACATATAGTGTGCATATTTCACAGAACACCACGTCGGTTACCATGGGAGTAGAGACTATCGGCACCATTTCACAGAATGAAGTACCAGTGGAGAATGAAGTACCTGACGAGGTAAAAAAGTATTTAACAAACTTACAGAATATATGATATTTTGTTTATTTTAGTACACCTTCAATTGAAAATTTATATGTACAGGAGGTGGTTCGTAAAGCTGGGCACAATTTGATCACTCCTAAAGTTGGAATGACATTTCAATCTGAGGAAGAAGCTTATGAGATGTACAACACCTATGCCGGCAAGGTTGGGTTCAGTATTAGAAAGGGCAAGACAAAGCGCCGCCAAGATGGTAGTCTATGTCAGAAATATATAGTTTGCAGTAGTCAAGGACAACGAGAAAATGAGTCATCACAAAAGGACATTACAAGGACGGGTTGTGATGCTCGTGTCCAGTTTAGTATCAGCAAAGAGAGGATTTGGACGGTGCAAAAGGTTGTAGAACAGCACAATCATTATCTTGCTAGTCCAAATAAATCACACAAGCTAAGGTCCCAACGACAGGTTATAGAGGCAGACAAGAAATTATTGGGCAGATACGGGAAGCTGGAATGAAGCCAGCCCAAATTTATGAGTTCATGAAGGAGTTTTATGGAGGAGAAGAGAACACACCATTTGCTAAGATGGATTGCAATAATGAGATTGGTCGCAAGTGCAGACAATACTTAGAAGCCAATGATGCACAAACACTATCAGAATATCTGAGAAATAAACAGTTACAGGATCCTACATTTTTTTATGCATTTCAGGTAGACAAGGAAGATGGTCGTATAGCAAATTTCTTTTGGGCAGATGGTCAGTCTATCATGGATTACAAATGCTTTGGTGAAATGCCTTTTGCTCCGATTTCTTGGCTGCAACCATCACAAGCAAACCGTAATTTTTTGGGTGTGCACTTCTATTTAATGAAACTATTGAATCATTTGTTTAGTTTTTTTGAAACCTTTCTAACGGCAATGTCAGGAAAGCACCCTAGCACAATTTTTACAGATCAAGACGTGGCTATGGCAACAGCAATTGCTTATGTATTCCCAAATACAAGCCACCGTCTTTGTTTGTGGCACATTTGCTTAATGCTGCTAAACATCTTAGTCATGTAATTCATGAGTCGGATAACAAGTTCCTACCAGATTTCAAAAACTGTGTGTACGAAGACAGGTCAGAGACGTACTTCATAGAGAAATGGCATGAATTGTTGGCTAAATATAACATTGAGAATAACTCATGGATGGCAAACCTATATGCTTTGAGGGCAAAGTGGGCTGCGGTGTACCGTGACTCTTTTACAGCAGACATGAACTCGACCCAAAGGAGTGAAGGTATGAATAATGTCTTCAAAAAAAGATTTCATATGAGACTTGGTCTTTCTGAGCTCCTTGTAGAATGTGAGAAGGTTGCAGTTAGTCTCCGTGCAAATGAGTTGGATGCTGATTTTAAGTCACGTCGAAAGAACCCGGTTGCATACATTCCAAATCTACCAATGTTGAATACTGCAGTTGAATTATATACAAGGAGAATGTATTCAGAGTTTGAGGAAGAATTTAAGAAACAGTTTACGTTGTCTTGTGAATTGTTGGAAGCTGCGGGGACAAACAAGACATTCTTTGTTAAGTACATGCAGTCTGACCGTGGAGCAACAGTAGTATTGAACACTGAAGATTCCACCATTACATGCTCTTGTCGGATGTTTGAATCCATAGGTATGTATACTATTTACATTTCAATTTATACATTGTAAGCTGTAATATGGTTTGTTTAAATTGGCAACTATATCTTACAGGTTTATTGTGCAAGCATGCTCTTAGAGTCTTCAATACGAATGGAGTATACAATTTGCCATCGCAATATATACTGCCTAGATGGACAAAATATGCGAAAAGTGGATTTTATATTGAGAAACAAGGAACTGAGACGGGAGATTTGAAAACACAGGCAGCACTTATATCTCGACAGGCCACATCTCTTGCATTGAAGTGTTCACCGTCAAAAGAACTTCTTGATAAATTACAGAAAGCTATACATAACTTGAACCTCGAAGCGGATACTTATCTGATTGAGATGCATGAAAAATCCAACGAGGTTCCTCCAATCCCAAATGAAGGTGTCCAACAACCATTAAATGGTGTAATATCATTTAGAATTCCCCAAGTAATAAAAGGACCAAAGAATACACGTTTTTAAAAATGCTGTTGAAAAGAAGGTAGGAAAGAAGAAGAAGAAAGGTGGTCAGAAAAAAAGGTACTAACCTTTTGCTTATGTCTACAATTTTTTAAAATACTGTATTATGATATATAAATATATTTTATTGTAGGTGAAGATCTGAAAAATAATGATGTAGAAACAAGAGATGAACATGCTGATCCAAACCAAATAACTGTAAGACATTATCTATTTTCACAATTTATTCCCTTACAAGCATGTTTTGTGAACACTTTCTTATGCTATATATGACAGAATTTTAATGCTGGGCCATCTTCATCCATGGATGCTCCTTTCCTGCAAGGTGGATATGCTAATTCCACAATGACACACTTCAATGTAATTCCAGAACCTTCTGCAATGGCTGCTCCATATATTCCAGGAGGATACACAAGTCTCTTAATGGGAGTTGATCAAGATGCTACAATGCAAACTGCTGTTAGGAAGTTACATTTTGATGGAGTGCAAAATCATGAATCTATGTAACTGTGCTCATTTGCTGTCAAGTCACCTTATGAATGAAATATGTATATTCTGTTGGCTTTTGCTTAGAATTTTGCATTTCAGATTATTAAGACACATTCCACTGCTGATTTCAAAACATCCAAATATTTTTTTAAGAATTTGAGGGCACCGGCCCTGTCTTAGCATTAGCAAAGACACAAATCATCCGGATTACAACATTCAGGTGGATCACACCCAACAATACAGTTCTCTGACGAAACCTCACTGAAAATAGAAAACTAAGCAGATAATCCCAAGCTAGTTACACCTACTAGCACTAAGCATAAGCATAGCTCCCCAGGTCGAGACTGACCCAGGCCATTCCACTTCCTGAAGTTCCAGTCTTAGTGCTTAGCTTCACTTCCTCAGGCAGTGAAAAGACATCCCAGTTATGACATTGCTTAAACATGAAGGTGTCCCAGCCATCCTTCACATTTACATTATTCTTGCGAACCACTATTTTCATAGGTATAAATGAACTCAACACTGATACAACTGTTGACAACCTCTCTGTCATTCTGAAACATCTACATTCAGGCACACTTTCAATTCTTCAGGAATCCCATAGTTCCTGAATCATTTGTCAGATGGGTCACGCTGCTGCAGTGTACCATACATCCTGTTTCCTGCAAATACATATCGCTCCAATTTTCCAAAGTATCCAAACTGCATGCCATTTTAGCAGCCATCAGGATGGATACAGATAAAGTCCTGTACATGAATCAGCAAGAGTGCTGGATGAAACATACTTGATCCAAATCAATGGGGTCTGCGCGGCAGACGGCGAGGGCGCCCAGGTTGAGGCCCAGGTCACCGAGAGGACGGCACAAACCTCTGGAGCTCCTCCCAACCCACCGCCGTCACCTCTGGATCTCCTCCCAATCCGCCGCCGCCACTCCCGTCTCCCTCTCCTCTCCCTGCCCGTCTGTGCAGGCGACCACTGCTGCAGGCGCCGCAGCAGATGCGCCTCGCTCAGCCGCGCGGTGGTCCTTCGTGACCTCCCCGGACACACCGCGAGTACAGGCCGCGCCGTGCTCTGGCTACGGCGGAGTTTGGGCCGTGATGTGAAGGCCGAGCTGTCTGCTATACGGAGCCGAACCATCTGCGATGTGTAGCCGATGGAGCCGAGCCGTCCGCCGCGCGGAGCCCAGCCATCTGCGAAGTGGGCCGATGGGGCGAGAAGTTTACCGCTGCCTTTGGATGGAACGGGGCTTCCACGCGGCAGGCATCGCGCTGGGGGGTCGCACCAGCAGCAGGGGTGCTCCCATCGCCCATACAATTTTTTTCCCATAGGGTTTCGCCGCCGCCGCCGCCGCCTCCGCTCGCGCCGCCGCCCCCCGTCCGCTCGCCCAGGCGCGGCTCGTCGCGGCGCCCCGCTTCCCATCCGCTCCGCTTGGTCGCAGGCGGGCACTCCGACTCCGTTCCCCTTCGACTCCGCTGCTTCTGTCGGCGCTCGGTCCCAAACACGCCCATAGACGCTCCCTGCAGACGGGATATACCACATTCCCCTGCTCTCACGCCGCCACACCCGAACCCTAGCCATGGACGCTGCCTGCTCCGCCGCTGTTGTGGCGCCGGTGTCCCCGGATCTCGGATGCTCGGCTCCTGGTTCGCCCAACACGGGGCTAAAACTGTTCGTTTTATTTATTTGCGATCTATAATAGTGACAATCGGAATTACTACTGAACACCACAGGCTCACATGGAGGGAAATTATGTGAACGCGTTGGTGAGCGCGTCACTACGGATGGTGAAGAAGGGGTTGCCGGTCGAGGTCCAGTGCCTTGGCGTGAGGATGCTCCAGGTCGTGAATCCTACACTTCATCAGGCCAAATCGATTGCGATTCGGTCCCTTTGTGTACTCCTCTATTGAATCAAGCACCTAAGTTTCCCGTGCCCCCCTTCGCTGTTGGGGTTTTAATTTTTGCTCTATTTATACACCTAAGGAGAACCAATTTTATTCAAGTGGTTAGAGGTATCACATAATCTCCTGATAAGAGTCTAGGTCCATTCTTGTATGAAGGGGACATACCAGATTTCATTTCATTCTTTCTTTACAAGGGAGTGGGGTTCATACATATCCTTAATCTGCACCCTTTGTAAAACCCCTGCAATCATTTAGATAACATTTCATCAATCATGACCACCAGACCCCACTCATGTGGGAGCCTCCGGCACTGGGTCTGCCCTTTTTTTTTTCATCAATCATGACCCACTGTTGACTATATAGATAACAACTATTTGCTGTCTGTCACTTGCATGAGGATGTTTTATTTAAAAATATTACTCCAGTCAGCCTCTCCGCAGATTTTGTGGGGGGAAGGCTTGCCTCAGTTTTTCCCTTCCCCAGACCCCACTCATGTGGGAGCCTCCGGCACTGGGTCTGCCGTTTATCATTTTTTGACTTTTTGGACATTTAGGGCAGGGATTATGACTTGCTGCATGTCATAACTTGGTCTTGTGCAAATTTGCCACTGAGGGTAGAAAAATTCTTTTCTAGAAAGTTTGTTTGAAATATTAGTCATTGTTATGTAAAGCTAATATAGTTTGAAAATTTTCAGCTAACTATGAGACTATTAATTAGCTGATGATGTTTGTGCTACATAAACTGTGCACCTTCAACCTCTTTTCAAACTTTAAATATTATGTTTTAGCATGTGCACTATGGTGTGCTGTTTCCCCCCTATGTAAATCTTCCTTTCTGTGCAAAGCATCTCACTTGTTTGGTTTGTTATTGTGGAGCAGTGGTCTGTTACCATGGCACAAATTGACGTATTGTATCATGTTGGTATTTGCAGCATTTGATATATTTCAGGAAGAAAGAGCTCAGCAGCACACAATTTGCTGATTTAAGAAAAGCTCTTGTTGGTTCCCTTGATGATTTGGTTTTAAAGGATGCTACAACTGTCACAGGTGATCCAATGGGTAGCACAGCTAATCCTAAGGAAAATAACAAGCATAAACGGTGCTTACTTGTTGTGCTGGCTGTAAATATCAACTTGAGCAGTCTAGCTGCAATGGAAACAGACACTGTAATTGGAGATGTTACAGGTGAAATGCGTGTATACTTCTGTTGCATTTTTTATAATTCTAAGTTGCTAATCACTTACAATCAGATTTTGATTAATTTGGCATTGTGATTAGAGTTATTAACTCCTGTTTAATAACTGAGTTAGCAAAAAACGAAAACAGAAAATTGTATTGTGTTATATGTATCCGAAAAGATGCCAAGGATGTTCTGATCACTTGTAGATGCCCTTCACAGTCCTTGAGCCTTTATCAAACTACGAAATATTGAAATTTGAGCAAGAATAATTAATTATATTTTGATCAATTCCTAAGTATGCATTTATGCATTTGTTTCTGATAGATAATGTTAAGACAAAATAAATTTCCATGTCAAATGAATAATTCTTCTTGTGAAACCTTGTGTAATTTAATGTCACCGTATGCTGTTTCAGTTGAATCTCTGTTTCAGTGTACTGCTAACACCTATCAATCAAATATTGCTACTTTTGTTCATATCATTAAGAAGCGACATGTATCAAGTTGAGAGATATATGTCTAACTCCTGTATCTTACTGTAGAATCAAATATTGATCTTAGGTGAGAATAGTCTTGTCCAAAATCTCTCCCTCCCTCCTTCCCTCCCTAGTACCCTTAAGTGAACTTTTGGAAGCTAGTGTGATTTTGTTCCAAGTTTACATTTAATAGGCAGTTGCTTTCCTAGTACCCTAAATCTCAATTCTGTAAGAATTGATTTTAGGTTTGCGTGTAATAAAACTTCACACCTGGCCACATGGTTCTGTGTTTCAGGCAGCCTGTAATCACTAAAATTTTAGGATACCTTGGCCTGTGAAATCTATCAAATATATCAACTTTGATGTTTCTACCTTTTATTGTTCTACGCCCATAGCTATTCCTTGGTTTCAAGTGATTAGATATGTTTTTATTGAGTAAATGTTATTGAATCTCTTGTATTTTACATGCATGTACATTTCATTTTCTCATTGTCTTTGTCCTTCAGCAGGTGAAGGTAATCTCAGCCCGTTGTCAAACATCACTAGCAATTCAGATCGAAGTAGGTATAGAAGCTGTGGCTTTTGGAATGAAAAACATCATGTAGCAGTGTATTGAGGACTATGATTATGTTCCCATTTATGGATCATCCAGACAGCATTGGTGATATTATTAGTGCCTGCACAGAATAGGTGGAGGTTGCTAAACCTGCAATGCTGGTAAGCCTATTCTCACCTGTAATATACAGAACAATAAAGACTCTTGCTGCATGTAATTAATAATGTCCTTTTATGCTGATTGTTTTGAATCAACTTGGGAGGAAATATACAATTCAAAACGTTTTCATGACTTTACATTTACTTCAGGTGAAGGACTCATAATGGCATTCGTGTAACTTCATTGCTTTCTGTTCCCTGTTCATGTGTCCTAACTTTGCTAAAGATTTTTAATGTGCGATACTTGTTTACCAAGTGGTATACCTTTTCTAAAGATGACGATCCCGTCAACCATCTTTTAAATATTCTGTTTCTGATATCCTTCTTTCTGATGATACAGGTTAATGTCGAAATGATGTCTAGCCATCGAGAGAAGGGGAACATAATGTTATAAGTCAAGCATTCCTTACTTTAATATCCTATTCAGGGTATGAAAAAACTTTGAATTTAACTGTAGTTCACTACTTCATTCCTAAAAAATTCATGTTTTGAAAGCATGTGACTAGCCTTTTAATCAACTAGTAATATGCAAAAAAATTTAGACTGTCCATTATCTTTAGGTTTTATAAAAGTATTTATGATACGCTGAGACTTGTTTTATATTTTGTATATTATTGTTGATATTACTGTCCAAAGTTACCATGAAGATTGTGACAGTTACTAAATTCTCACCTAGTAAGAAGGGGTGGAATGCTTTATGCTTATATGCTGACCTTTTCCAGTTTTTTCTTAACAGAATACATCAAAATATGGAATTAATTCCTTGCTTGCTTAGCCTTCTGAACAAAATTTGGACCTTACTGGATTGGAGATGTAACTATTTGCGTCATGGGTCAGGGCTGAATCGCCTGTTTTCCGACGGCCAATTTTTGAAGATGATACACTATGTGGTCAGATTCTGTGAGACTCAGCTCAGAAGGGTCTGCACTGATGGGTTTACTGCTTCAAGATCATGTGAACCTTACATAGTAACCATTGCACAGCTGAGCCTTCCCCTGATCTCAGAGGTAAATGTCCACCTAGACGTTGTTGCTGGAATTAAGATAGTAATGGGATTTATGTTTACTATCGTGGTAGGTCTTTCTGTTATTCGATCTGTTGACCCACAATTTGTCAAATAACTTGACCAATTGTCGTAGGCTCATGTGGTAGCAAAAACATACCTAATGTATGCTTGCTATTTCTTTTTTTTGTTTGGCTAAACATGCCCAATTGGCCTTACAATTCGTTACTGAAGTTTGTTTATTTTCTTTCTAATTTGAATTGGTTTTTTAAATTACAGCTGCTTCAATGCATACATGGGCTGTGGTATCCACCTCTTGCTTATAGTTTGTCTGAAGTTCTTAAAAAGGCGAAGTGTCTGGACCCTTGCTCTCAGTTTGAACATACAGATAAATTACTTTGGATTGACAACGGGGAAGGTTCCCAAGAAAAGGATACAAGACAATTGATAGAGGGAATAAGAGAGAGTGGGTAAGTATGCTGCTTTTTCTATTTTAGATATTTTCTCCTTTCTTTTTCTTGATATTAGTAGTTGGAGAGATTTTGTATGGGTGTAGATCTGTAGCTGTTATGATGTTGCTTGTCGAAGTTTGCTCACATATAGAAGTTAAAACATTAGTCCAGTGTTCTCCTAATTGGACAGTACACCACTCCTTGTCTCTGATTTGGGGGCCCTGGTGGGATGCAGACTAGTGGCTAGTCATGATTTGCTAGTTCATCATGGGCAATTTGATGGTACCTGCATCTGGCGTGTACTGTTCACCCATATAATACAGTACGCTAATTTCTATGCTTGGCTCATGGTTCATTTGTTACCTTGGGTATTATAATTGTTCAGATTGAATTTCTATCTTTTTCCTTAATTTAGAAATAGGTTATCTAAAGGTCAATCCTCTCATCTTTATAAGGATGGTGATTGTACCAAAGTAATAAGGACATTTTCTCCCCTGTCCCATGGCCGAGGTTAGCCAGTATCCCTGGTTGGTTTTAGGGCACCTTTTCTATGACTTTCACAGGTGATCCCACCCAGGGGACATTGACCAAACATTTGCAGTACCTTATATTTAAAACATGTCCCATGTATCAATTATGATATTTATTTTATGTCCTGATTTATTTTGGTGCATTACTGATTATGCCATGCTGCAGGTACAATGTGATCGGACTATGTGCATCTATTGAGGGTGCATTTTCTTGGTTATTAAATCGTTCTGTTTTTGCTACTTTCTCAAAATATTTGGCATCACTGGAATTTAGACATTTAAGTAAACTTATCAAACTTACAGTTATTCCTTTGGTCAAGAATTGTCCCCGTAAGTTTTGGAAGGAATGGGTGGGCAGCTTTTTACAACAGTTACTAATACACTGTGAGGATATACTTCATCTTGCATGGTCTAAGCTTCTTTATCATGGATGTGCTGGAGCACGTTACTATTTTGGTAAACTGTCTGGGGAGGCGGGAAGGAACAAGACACTGGAAATGGGCACACTGCTTGAGATCACTCGTGAAGTTTCAGGTTTGCTTGAAGTTATTGCATTGACAGAACAAAGTAGAGCGCTGGAGGATAAAGAGGCCATATCTTTTCATGATTCCATGCCATCGATTTCTTTCTTAAGGTACCAAGCTTAGTACTACGTTGCCCTACTTTGATTTAATTAACCCTGGCACCTAATGTTTTACTACTAGTAGCTGTATTAATTACTGTACACCTTGCAGGTACCTTGTAATTAATGATTGCTTTGGTGATTTGAGAATGAGCCTATTTGGGTACTTTGTGGATGATATATCAACAGCGAAAGCCATTCCATTTTGCCGCGCTCTTGTTTACCTTGCAGTTGTCAGCAATGATGCAAGGCTAAAGATATTTATTCTGGACAATCTACTCCCCTGTCTAATCCAATGTCTAGATAATGAGCTGCCATGTTCAATTCAAAGACTAAAATCTGAACTGACTTCATGCGGTAGTAATAATGCTACCAAAGACCTTACTGTCCTTTGTCATGAAATCTATGACTACATGTTAAATTGTGGTCATATGCAGACTGAGGCAAGTCACCAGCACTTTTTCTTTGAAAATATATATATCTTCTTATTAGTAAAACATTGCCTACCCCAACTTGTTTGGGATTTAAAGGCTTTGTTGTTGTTGTTGTTGAATTAGTAAAACATTGCTAATATTTGCGACAGGCTTTGATTGGGGGAGACAAAAACGTCGATGATTTTGAAAATAGTTTTGAAGTGTGGTTGGGGCGTCAAAAGGAGGACTTCCGAGCAAAGGCATGTTCTGCTGCTGCTAAGGAGGTTTCCTTAGGATACCCGTGGAAATGGGAGGTGTGTTTTGTCGATATTTTTAAATTCTAAGAACAAGTGAAACCTGACATTATATTTTGTACTCTCTTACTCATTGGAACCAATTTTGTCACTACCAGCTCGAAAATGAATGTCAGAGATATCTCTCTGTATATATTGACATGTTGTTAGAGGTGGATGCGAATTCTGAGTTTGCAGCGGTAAGTTTTTCAACGACTTCAATGAAACATGTACTTTGATTAATGGAATCTGACTCTTGATTACGACAAAGTTCCATGCTGGACATCCTTATCAAGGTTTATTTTTTACTATGGCAACAACAGAAAAGGAGACTGCATTTTGACAATCCAACATAGAATTGCTTTTGTTCTGGTTCATTGTTATATGGCTTGTTTACGGCTCAACTATTTTTCCAAGAATTTTTATGTTTACACACACAATATTGCTTGACAACCTAAAACTGTGATGTTATTCTGCACAAGACTTGTTTTTTTTCCAATAAAAAATGAAACTGTACGAAAAATATATTGGTTCTTCATTAGGCAGTGTTTTTTTCGGGGCGGGGGGGGGGGGGGGGGGGGGGGGGGGGGGGGGGGGGGGGGGGGGGGGGGGGGGGGGGGGGGGGGGGGGGGGGGGGGGGGGGGGGGGGGGGGGGGGGGGGGGTGGGGGGGGGGGGGGGGGGGGGGGGGGTGGGGGGGG
>NW_027097592.1:0-20728 GCF_019320115.1 Miscanthus floridulus
AATGGCTACCGATTCTTTTTTTTCTAGAAAATCTTCCAACTTATGAATTCTACAATCCTTGTTTCATGGCCTATCAATTCGGCTTGGTCAGCTACCTCCTCAATTGTTCTTCAAGAACATACTGAAGCCATGAGAAGGTATTAGTGAAGTAATAGAAGCCTCTAAAGTCTTTCAACTAGGATCAGATCTTCCTTCCTTTTGCTTACATGACTGGACGAGAGTCACCTTCTCATCCAACCTGTTTGACTCCTGGTGGCAAGAATGGCACTCCCATCACTTTTGTGGGTTAGTCCATCCTAACTGCATAGCTCTAGATGAAGATTTCAATTCTAACAGTGAGGCAACTTACCATTCATTTTTAGAAAAATTATTCAATAAATTCCCCTACCAACTGTTCTAACAAACTTTTCTAGGACACCAAATTTGATCCCCCAAGCATGGACAGGAAGGGGCATCTCGTAGAATACTATCCACCATGTCCAGCCTCAAGAATGGGATCCATAGCACCCATCCTAAAGAAGCTGATGAAGACCCTAGCTACTCTAACAATACTTACATACCAGTCTTCCAAACGCAAGGTAGCCAGAGATGTAACTCATAAGACCGCCACTAAGAAAAGACTCTGCAGAACCAAACTATCAGCTACTTAGGTAATCAACTGATCTCTTTTCTCACATTAATATTTAATGTCTGATCCAATCCTCTTTTGCAGCCATCAAGTATTGTATCCCAATCTTTTGGGTGCTAAACTACTATCCCAAGCACTTGAATCAGTATCCAACAACCTCTCATCGGCTATTCCCCGTAAAGAGCTTATTATAGTTGAAACAACTAATATTTCTAACAAACTTCAGGTGATGGAAGATGAGCATCTCTTTAATTCACCTCCTGATGCTACCAAGGTAATAGTCATGCAAGAACAGAAAATGACCATCCATCAGTCGAAGACAACCCTATTAACATTGACACCCAGGCTATCAATTCCCTAGTTTAACAAACAATCGATGGTAAGAAAATCATATTTATTTTATCCTTCTGCAATAGTCATGAATTGAAAATGTTTCCTTGATGTTTGCATATACTAATGTTGAAAGTTCAGAGCCGATTCAACCAGATACCATTGGTGCATCATCAATTGTTCCTTCTCTTCAACTAGAGCCTTCTCCAGAAAAGGTACTGTGTTTACTTCACCATTTATCTTGTGATCAACTGATTTGATCCTCCTAATAAGATTTCCTTTGCTCATATATGGACACTTAATTCTTAAGCTCTGAGCTATTCCTTCAACTTTGAAGAATACATAGATGAAGGTGAGATTAGCTCATCAGCCACCTCCCTCCAAGAGACTTTATCATAAGATACCAGAAATTGGCTAAGGGACATATTGCTAATGTTTGAGAAGGTATAACCGATTTAGTGCAGGATGCAAATTCAGTGAGAAGAACTTTCCTAGCCATTAAGGGTAACTTGCCTTTGAATCTTGCTGAAGCTCTGACACCTTTGTCCAACATTGAGGATCAAGCTCCAAGAGTTAAAAGGGCTCAAAGAAACCTAGCTGATCGTGAAGCTTTATTGGCCAAGAAGAACTCCAACAAATAAGAGGCCAAAGAGCTAGCATAGATAATCGATAACTTGAAGAACTCCCTTAGGATCAAACCAAGCTAAACCAACTAAAAGCAAGCGTGCAGAACTCAAGAAAGAACTAGAAAATGTGTAGGCTGCCATTGATTGTCATGAGTCCAACCTGGCTCAATACCTAATGTCCTCAAGCAAATGAAATAAGAGATGTTGACCAAGGTCAAAGAAGGCAAGGTCATTCGTAGTAGCCTTGAGAACATTCCTGGATTAACCAAAGAAGACAAACAACAAATCGCAGAAGTCGATGCTATCCAGCTAAAAGCATTTAAAGTAATCAGGATGTTCTAAATTTGTAATCTGCATACCAACATTTGTAATATTATTTTATGTGGAACCAATGACAACCATATTTTCTGCTGATCTATTGTATCTCTTATCTCGGCTAGAGAGCCGATTTGAAAATAGCCGATTATAGACCTCTGACCTTAATCTAATTAAGTCTAAAAACATGGCCTCTACTAAGAAAACTCCTCAATCTTCCGTCCTCAGTTATCAATGCCGCATTTTCTTCAGCATTATTGGGGCGACGCGCCTTCTATTAATTACGGTTGCCTTTTGCACGTCCCGAGATATCTACTACCTCGCTTCATGACTATAAATACCAGCCAAGGGCTCCGACCTCAAACACATCTACACTTGCAACTATTTCTATTTTCTCCACCTTCATAAACCCTGTAGCAGTTCCCTTCTCCTTCCACGATCTAAACCAGCACCCAATGGCAGGAGAGGAACACCACGGCAACCATGCAATGAAAGATCTCTCAGAGGAGGAGGTCCCGATCGGCTAGTGACTCTACCGCATGAGGTAAGACTGAACAGTCCCGTCCATAGCAAGAATCATCCACTAATGCATCTGTAAGTTCATCCTCAATGATAGACTTCCTACTCCTCCCGAGGCTAGCAAGCCTTCTGCCGCCACGTCTATTGCTGTCGCACCGGATTCATTGTCGGACTCCTTCGACTCCTATAATGGCGATGATGCCTGGTGTTTCCTCCGGGAGTGGAGGGCAGCCTAGGATCGTTACTCCGAGGCAATTTGGGAGAATGGTCAACTTGAGATCAGCCTTGGGGCCTCTCAAGCCACCCTCCTCGCCATTTGAGGAAGAGGCCAGCGCTGCTCGGCTGTAGTTGGTCGAGTCCAATGCCATGGTGGCGGGTAAGATGAACTCCAAGAAAACCCTTATTTCAATTTCCACTGTTCTTGTCTTGATAGCCCTTTTGTTTCTATGATTACCAGCCCTAACGGTGCCTCCAACTGGCGATGAATGTAGCTATGGCAGCCGTCAATGCTGGGGCCCTCTCCTCAACAGCCGCCTGCATGATGTCCTGGTGTGTGTCCAAGAGATCACCCTCCACGGTGTTCACCGCGGCGCAGTAGTTGCCCTAGCTACGGCGCAAGTCCAGACTAGGCATGATCTCCGCACCATGGAGCTAGGCTTCCCGATGGCCGATGACCCTGACATGCATGAGGATTTGATCGAGGCCTTTGACGACGCGGCGGAGGCCATCGTGGACATCATATCCCTAGGATGTGATAAATAATGTCTTTGATTAGTTTGTACTTAGGGGCAAACTGATCAATAAACAAAACTTCTATTTTTATGAATGTGTCTTTATGAATGCACCATGATATGAATGCCTTTGTGTGATTTTTGCTCTACAGGCGATACATATTGTATCGGCTTTCACTCCTTTGGGTTAATTTTTTTTAACTAAAGGTGATACCCTTCTGGTATTGGCTATTAGAGCCGATGATTGAATAAATCGGCTATCAAGCATCAACCCAGATGCTAGGATAATACTTCATTAGATATTTTCCATTGATTGCTCTATCAAATTCTTCTCTTCCTTCAGCATTTCTAGAATGTAAGCATTACAGGCGCACAACGACTAATCCGATAAGGACCTTCCCAATTAGGTGACCATTTGCCAAATTTGTTGTCCTTAGACCCAATCAGCAATTTTACTTTCCAGACTAATTCTCCTTCATCAAACTGCTTGTTCTTGACCTTTTTGTTATAATGCCTTGCAATCCTTAACTTATCAGCTTCAATATTCTTAAGAGCACGCAGCCGATGACAACTTGAGTCCTCTAAATCATCCATCATTAGATTCTTATAGACTTCGGTTGTCAAATTATTCTGTAATGTAACACGTCTTGATCTAGTCTAGATTTCGCAAGAAAGAACCACAATATGCCCATATACTAACTCATAAGGTGATGATTTAATCAATCCATGGCACCCATCCTATATGCCCACAATGCCTCATTGAGTGTTAAGTACTACTTCCTTGGTTGCTTCTCAATTTTCTTCTTAATCAATTTAATCATAATTTGATTGGACGCCTCAGCCTAACCATTAGCCTGAGCATAGTAAGGAAAAGAATTTAATAACTTAATTCTCATACTGGCAGCAAAATCTCTGAACTCTTCGGATGTGAACATTATTCTCTGATCAGTAGTAATAGTTTGAGGAATTCTAAAACGATACACAATATGGTACTTGACAAAATCAATCATATTCTTTGAGGTTGTCATCTTTAAAGGAATTGCCTCAACCCATTTGGTAAAGTAATCTGCTGCTACCAATATAAACTTATGTCCTTTACTTATTGGATTCATAGTCGATGCAGGCAATTTCTGAATATTACCAAAACGTTGACAATCCTAGCACCCCCTGTAATATTCAAAACAATCTTCTAGTATTGTTGGCTAGAAATATCCAGACCTACGAATAATCCATTTCATCTTATAAGCTGAATGATGACTCCACATATCCCTTAATGTATTTCACCCATCAACACTTTGACTTCCTCTTGATTTAAGCAACACCCCATCGACTGTCTTGTAATATAGCTGATCATCCAACAAAACATATTAGTTGATTTATACCTTAGTTTCCTAATAACCTTCTATGATGCATTCTTAAGGTATTCAGCTATTTCAACTCTCAAATCATTAGTCAAGGTTTCACTGCTTAAAATCTCTTGAAACACTCAATAACTTGATGCACTCTGAGCTAATTGATTAGCCTCTTGATTCTATGCTCTTGGAATATGCTAAAGAGAAATATGGGGAAACTCTTTGAGTAACCTCTGTCATTCATCATAGTATCCCCTCAGAATATCATCTTTACATTCATATAGGCCAATCAACTGATTAATAACTAACTGTGAATCTCTAAATACTTCAATTGACTCGGCCTTCACTTCATGAAGAAGTTGAAGTCCCTTAAGAATAGCTTCATATTCTGCTTGATTGTTGGTAGTCATTGGTTTAATTAGAAAAGCAAACTCAAAACTTGCCCCTTGAGGTGAAACAATAACAATACCAATGCCACCACCTTGCTTGCACGATGATCCATCAAAGAACAATGTCCAAGGTATCAGTTCTACATAGCCAATACTTGGTTTATGATGCTGAGTAATAAAATCAGCTATTACTTGCCCCTTGACTGCTTTAGCTGATTCGTACCTCAAGTCAAATTCCGATAATGCAAGAATCCACTTTCCTATTTGATGTAGACTAGGCCCGTTCTTTCGAAAGGTATGATATCGTCGATTGGTGGAAACTCAACGTTCACGATCTAGGCTTCGAACCAAGATTGATTCAAACCCCTGCAACCGTTACACCACTGCTCCGTTGATTATCAACCACGCGCGAACGTGACTGACCTCGCCGACAAGGCTTTCCTACAAGTGAATCGAGAACATAAGCAAGAACGAGATAAACACAATCTGAAATTGCAAATAAATATGAGGCTTATGATAATGAGAAAGAGTTCAAGTCTTTATTCGAAAGGACTAATCGCCACAGGCGAACAAGATCAAGAACTGGGGCTCTGGTTCACAGCAAGCGGCCTTGGCGGCAACAGTTGCAGCAAAACGACGTCTGTTTCAAGAGGAAATCAAGAACTAAACAAAACCCAAACCCTAAGGAGAGCGACGGCTGGTATTTATAGAGTCTTGGGCATCACCCCCTGGACGCCCCCCTAATGGGCCCAAACACGATACATGATCTAACGGACCAAAAGACGGTGTCGCAGCACCCTGGCATATTCTGGATGCTGACTTGTTTTGATGATTCCTGTTGATTTTCCAAAGGTATTTTGATGTGAAACCACTTGGATTAGCTTCCTTATCAAATTTATCTTTCCAACCATATGTGGATCATTGAAAACAGAGTCTAGATGCATCCTGGGTGACCAATTTAAGGCAGACTGGTCCTGGAGGGCCGAGGCAGACTCGAACTTGAGTTGCTTTGGGCCCTCTACCTCGGGGACTCGAACCGAATTAGCCTCGGACCCTCCATTCTTGACTTTGGACACCCTTGCTAGCCTTCCTACCCCCTCCATACCATATGCCAAACATGGTCATATGCATGGGTGTCATGTCCTCATCATCCTCCCCTTCTTGACGAAAAGTTGTCCCTCGGCGTCGATTGTGCTTGAAACTGATCCTGCACAACATAAGGAGAACAGGGTTGTGAAAACAAAGGGAACTGAAATAAATTGTGAGAAGGAACGTGACCATGTTTCCTAGTTTGTAGCATGTCATCTCGCATAAAAAATTCAGCAAGCATTGTAGACTCCATGATCCGAACGCACACGATTGTATGTCAACACTATCCTGCCAAAAGATTAGAACTAACCAAAGACAATGCAGGAAGGAATAGATGACTCTAGCAGACATAGGTAGCAACCAACAATGCTCCCCTTCTTTGGAAGTGAACTTGTTTGTTTAAGGAACATGAGGAAAATGTTTGTATTATTATGGCTGACCTCTAAACGATCATAATCTTGTATAACAAAAGGAGAATTCATATTAATGCAAATGTATACTCGATGTATCATATATATTGTCCCTTGTTGTTGATATTTGCCAATAACATGATATGTTATGTTTAGAAAACCAAGGCAAATTCAACATATTTAAATAGGCTATCCTCCAAACAATCTAGGGTACACAAAACATCAAATTCAATGTAACCTAGAAGTATGTAAAGAAGACAACAGTTTGAACTCATCAGTTTTAGTAGCCATATGAATAACATGTTTATTTTCAGCGCAAGTGGTTGGTTCCAAAACATATAAAACTGAAGCACTCATCAACCAATTCATCTTTATCATAAGGAACATCAAGCAAATTATCATGAGACAAAGATAAATCAAGAGAGGGTTCCACTAACGATTGCTCTATGATAGCATGGTGTGTGGAAGAATTAGGTACATTAAAACAATTCTCACCTCTTGTGAGTGTAGAACACCATGGGCATTACCTGTGTTTTCAGCAGGAGTAATAGGTGCATTGTGAAGTGATGGTTCTAAATTTGCATATGAGGTTGTGAGCTCCTCATTCTTCTTCCATGTCATCCTCTCGCTTATGTACATTATCCTGCAGAAGGTTAGTCATAGCAAGAGGAATAACAATAGACTCTTCCTCTAAATGGTACACCTCATCATATGAAGTCAAAACAGGAGGTGGATTAACAAAGGTTTCTCGCATAAGAAGTTTCATATCATTCCAAGTTTGAGGTTTATCAGAAGGATCTAAAGACTCCCACCAAGATAAAGTAGAATGTCGTAAAACACTAGATGCATTTTTTTTACCTTCCTCCTTGGACACATAAAGCGAGTAGCAAAAATGTTATCGATGGCAATTTCCCACTCCATGTACTCATCAGCACCTATACCATCATAAGTCGGTGGATATGAACAACCTATCATTGTTAGAAGACAGCAAAAGACAACACAAAAGTAATATCCCTATCAACTACTTAGGTTGTGGACAAGGAAAAACAAGACACTCAACTCTCAACGTCTTACCACGGTCTTACAAGTGTTCTTACCAAAGCAACAAAGCGGTGTGCAATCGGTCGGTGACTGTGATACCAGTCGTAGCTTGAGTGTAATAGTTGCAAGGCGAACCTGTACTTGGTTAGAAGAAAGTGGAGCTTGGACAGGCACAATATAGTAGCAAGGAATAGCAAAATTTGCAACTGAATAGCAAAGCTAAATAAGTATCCCAAGTACTTGTCTTAGTTTGCTGGCCTACTCACGTTTCATGTACCAGATGTATCAAGTGATGTGAACAGCAAGAATATGATTAGGAACAAGGCAGAAATCAGCACATGCAAACACAGCTCAAATGGCGCTCTCTATGTGCTCCTCTACATATTGTTCCACTTTTGCCCTTCTCTTTTTCTATTTTTTGGGCTGCCGTTGTTTTTTTAAGAAATTTTGATTTTTTCTTTTTATTTTTTTGATATTTTTTCTTCACTTAGGAGCACAAAAGAAGTAAGCACAAAAATATGAGCTTAAACAAGTGAAAGATGTGGCCTGTGGAATTTCTAGAAGACGTGCTCGAAATCGACAAAAACCTTGTGATCACGAAAAGAGGATCTTGTGGCCACTTTTTGACCAAAATAAAAATCTTTCGACCTCAACAAGTCAAGGGATGGATGGATCCAAAAAAAATTTCTGATTAATTTTGATATATGGAACGTCAAAATCTGAGTTCGTATGCTGAAAACTAGACCAGTTTTAAGAACGGACTCCGAATTAGAGGATAAAACGGGAACAATGCACGCAAAATTGGTCACGACAGCAATGATTTAATGGAAACAATGAAGACAAGTATAGGAAATTAGATGGCATGGACTACGGTTTGATGGATACAAAGGAAACTCAATAAGACTTGGAGATGTTCACGGATTATGATGAAAAACAAAGGGGAAAACACAACTGGACAAAAAATGATCTAAAACCATCAACCAGAACTTGACCTAGGGCACAAACTCAACAACGCGAAATAGAGACGAAGTTACATGGCACAATGAGGCTATAGGACAGGGAATATGTGACTGATGTATATTTTTTGCTTTTTGTGGACTATAGGTTATGCAAAAACAGTAACAATCTAATGGGGAAGAACAAAGTTATACCTAACAGGCAACAAGGTCTCTGATACTACTTGATATAGACTAGGCTCAATCTTCTGAAAGGTATGATATCGTCGATTGGTGGAGACTCGATGTTCATGATCTAGGCTTCTAACCAAGACTGATTCGGACCCCCACAACCATTACAACACTGCTCCGTTGGTTATCAACCACGCGAACGCGACTGACCTCGCCGAGAAGGCATTCCTGTAAGCGAATCTAGAACACAAGCAACAACAAGATAAACGTAATCTGAAATTGCAAATAAATATAAGGCTTATAATAATGAGAAGAGTTCAAGTCTTTATTCGAAAGGACTAATCGCCATAGGCGAACAAGATCAAGAACTAGGGCCCTGGTTCACAGCAAGCGGCCTTGGCGGCGACAGTTGTAGCAAAATGTCTGTTTCAAGCGGAAATCAAGAACTAAACTGAAACCCAAACCCTAAGGAGAGCGACGGCTGGTATTTATAGAGTCTTGGGTGTCACCCCCCTAGATGCGCCCCCTAATGGTCCCAAACACGGATACACGGTCCAACGGACCAAAAGACGGTGTCGTAGCACCCTGGTAAGATTCTGGACGCTGATTATTTTTGACGATTCCCATTGATTCCGAAGGTCTTTTGACATGAAACCACTTGGATTGGCTTCCTTATCAAATTAGATTACCAACCATATATGGATCGTTGAAAACAGAGTCCGGATGCGTCCTGGGTGACCAGTTTAAGGCAGACTAGTCCTAGAGGCCGAGGCTAGACTTGAACTTGAGTTGCTTTGGGCCTCACCTCGGGGACTTCAAACCGAATTAGCCTCGGACCTCCTTCTTGACTTGGACACCCTTGCTGGCCTCCTACCCCTCCATACCATGTGCCAAACATGGTCATATGCATGGGTGTCATGTCCTCATCACTATTCTCCCATTTAATATTGACATTGATAACATATGCTTGATCACATCAGCCTTAGACACAACCGTACACTCAGCCGATAACAAGTAATATCACAATTTAGTGCAAGAGAAATATAAGCATAAGCATAACTTTTTAATAGGAGAATATCTTGTTTCTAGATCCAAAAGCCTTCTACTTAAATAGAAAACAACTCGTTCTTTTCCTTTAAAACTCTTGCATTAAGGCCGATCCAATTGTTTGGCTATCGACCGACACTGTACAACTTAAAAGGGTTACCTTGCCGAGGAGGGAGTAGCAGAGGTGGTGTCGACATAGAATTTTTTGTCCCATGCGAAGGACACACGCAAGCAAGCCAAAATGGTCTGCTCGATGGAGCTGTAGATCCGCCTAGCTTCAGCGTAGGGATGGTCGATCCTGCGCACTCCTCCCAAAACGTGCCTGTCAATTTGAACCTGTAATTGACAAGGAGAGAAGCTTATCAGTAATTAAGGGTGAAACTTGCTGGTGTTGCCAGACAGTCCCAAATGTACAGGCTCTAAGAGCCAATATAAAAGGAGATCGACTAAACAGTCGATTCCAGTATATTCATGAGAATAAATCAGTTAAAGCTCATCATGGTTGTATAAGAAGAATTGTTTATCATTCAAGATAAATGTCATTATTTGAGTAGATATTAATCAATGGCAATAAGATATCAACAATGATTGGTTTATGCTAAGCCAATGATTACAAGCAACCGAACCCCTTTTATATAAAGAAACAATTCAACACCATTTAACTATTTAATAAGATAAATCTAATGAACATGTTAGATCTCATCCATTGCTATGACCAGTGGGGCATGAGGCAGAATCATGTAAGCCATAGAAATAATAATAGACTCGATGACCCTAACTTATTACTAATATCAGTGGGGCATGAGGGTAGAACATGCAGGTGTCGTAATATAATAATAAGATCATGGGGCTAACACATCTTTCAACCTATCTTTACTTCAACGGTCTCGTGATGCGAACTGTTCGTGAAAGCACTCGATATCAGCTAGAACAACCGATTCAGGCATAGTGCACAGTTAAAGTCATACCTTATTAGGAATAGATCTACCAAATAACGATCCCCACTCCACGGTGCTAATAGTGGGGTGTGAGGCAAAATCACACAGGCCATAATAACGGGCCATGGAATGATTTTCGCTAGCCAATAAATCTACTCAAGACGCAACATGCTTTAACCCGCACGCTATGCATGATCAAGATTGATGTAAAATAGCCGATAAAACGTAATTCATTGTTTAATGTACAGATTAGATCAATTTTAGATTAACAAACGATGGGCTAAACAAGATATAAGGCCGATTTAGATCAATCCCAATCGGACAGAGTGATATTGTTGTAATGTAGATAAATAATGAAAAGCAATAAGCAATATCGGTAACTTAATGAATCTACCAAAGACTTGCCATTCTAGGTAGAGCCGATAACTTGACCTTGATCTAGTTCATGTAGTGGGGATCGACCAGATCGATGCAGCCATACTTGAACTAGGCAGAATCGATAACTAACTTATACTAGAGTCATAGTGGAGATCGACCAGATCGATGCAGCCGTATGAACAGGAGGTATAAGCCATGACGGTACTTACAACAAGCAGTGGAGGGTCGACCAGATCGATGTAGCCATACTTGATGAAGAACTCGTCGAAATCTACTCTACTCCTACTCCTAGGATGGCTGGAGTCGAAAAAGTAAATGACTTATATATTGGATTGATTGTTGTTCTGATACAATAGCTAGGGGTTTATATTTATACCCTGGGCTGATAAGAGTCCCTAAACGAATAAGACTAGATAACAAAAAAAATACCAAGATACATGGACTCTAATTTCCCTTATGTAGAATCCTTACTGATGAAGCTTCCTTTTTTTATAGGTGTCCTTGTTTCTTTTATCCTAATATGCACCTAGACGTCATGTCTCTCTCAAATTAATTAAATAATATTTCATGACTAGCTCATAAATATCCCTTAATTAGGAAACTTTCTCACTTTTGACATCATCGGGCCGCTCATCTTCCTTTCTAGGATAAACTTACCAAATTTTGGTGTAAACAGGTGGACACTTCATATATTCTTTTATCTCCTCAAATGCCTTTTGTTGTACGTCACTCCATTTAAAATTCTAGATCATTTTTTCAACTTCAACAAAGGAGAAAATGGCAGAACCCTTTCTGTCAAATTTAAAATAAACCTTCTGATAAAATTATCTTATCAGGCAAATATTGTAATTCTATTTTAGTAGTTGGGGATACTGCCTCATCAATTGCTTTCATACTTTTTGATTAATTTCAATTCCTCTCTCATGGACCATAAAACGTAAAAATTGTCTAGCTAATACTTCAAAGGCAAACTTATTAGGATTCATCTTTAAAACCATGTTTTCTCATGCACTCCAAAGTCTCCCATAAATCAGCTAGATGTTCTTTGTAACCTTTGGATTTCACCACCACATCATCAATGTAGATTTCAACAATCCTACCGATTAACTTATGAAAAATATAATTCATTGCCCTCTGATAACTTGCACCAGCATTCTTCAAACTAAAAGTCATCACAAACCCATTCAAATAAGCCGAATACGCTAGGGCAACCTAAAAGCTATTTTTGCTATGTCTTCCCAGCCATAAAAATTTGATTATATCCTGCATTGTCATCCATAAAACTAATAACCTTGTGCTCGGCTACTGCATCTACCAACATGTCGGCTATTGACATTAGATAACTTCCATGGGTGTAGCCTTGTTCAGATCTCTGAAATCAATGCAAACTCTTAACTTCCCATTTTTCTTATACACAGGAACAACACTCGATATCTACTCTGCATAACAGCATGGTCGGATAAATCTTGCTTCTAGTAATCTTTCAGTCTCTTTTTTATATCATCAAGAACATTTGGGTTAAATCTCCTCAGAGCTTGTTTAAATGGCCGATATCCATGTTTGATTGACAACCGATGTTCAACAATTGATCAATCTAGACCAGGCATCTCATAATATTCCCATGCAAAACAATCTTTAAAATTCTTTAATAAATCTATCAACTCTCGCTTATACTCAGGATTCAACTTAGCACTTACATACATCGGCCTAGGCCTATCTCCAGGACCAATATCTATCTCCTCTAATTCATCGGCCGACGTAAAGTCATGCCCTAGTTTACCATCGGTACCATCTATTGGATTATCCATTAAAACAAACTCTCAGAGCTGACTGCTTGGATCAGCAGTTGGCTTTCATCATTGATCTTAATAAAGCCTCCTTTCTATAGCTTGCTAGAAAAAAAAACTTGAAATCTTCCAGTTCCCAATACATTGCGTCAGCTGTTGCTATACTCATAGAATCATCAGCATGAACCAGCTCAATATCAATCAAGCATTGATGCATAGTCGATGGTACACAACAATTTGCATGAATCCAATCATGACCAAGGAGTAAACTGTAAGAACCCTTTCCATCAATCACAAAGAATGTAGTGAACAAAGTCTTACTTTCAATTGTCAATTCAACGTTTATTGCCCCCGTGGTCTTGGATGCATTACCCCCAAAATCCTTAAGCATCATGTCAGTCTCAATCAAATCTCCTGGTCCCTTACCAAGCTTGCAACAAGTAGTATCAGACATAAGATTAATAGAAGCACCTCCATCCACCAACATTTTGCCCATCGACTTCCCATCAACTAAACCTTTTATATATAAAGCCTTCAAGTGCTGATACTTGACTGGCTTATCAAATATAGCTTGTAGTATCACTGTCAATTTGGCAACCATCTCCTTATATTTTGATTCATCAAAATCTAAATAGACTTCTTGATCTGCTGGAGCTCTAAATTCTGACAGCAAAAGAAAAGCCATTTGAATATTAGCCTATGGTTAACCCTTATCTGTTGTTTGTTTAACACACCATACTTGAGGTTACCAGATTTTTGAGCCTGTTCTAGCTTTCTATTCCTTAGATGTTGTACCATTCTTTTCTGACTTCTTGTTAAACCTCTTGGACACCATTGCCCTTCCTGCCAAACATACTCTTCCTCATCACCTTCTTCTTCTCATAATCAGTCCAATTTTGATCAACAACTCGCTTCCCAAGCCAATCATGAACACTTCTAATTTTTAAGCACCGATCTATATTATCATGATGATACTCGATTCGAGCATAGATAGACCGACGGTTGGCTTGACATTGCCTAAATTCCCAATATTGTTCACTACACTTTGGACAATTATTTCTAGTAGGCAATTTCAAACCTTCATTCCAACAATGTCTGAAAAGGACAATTCCAATATAATTCAGCTTGTTCTCTTTTATACCTCTCCATTTCTTATTGACGTTGATATTCTTTCTCTTCTAACCAACGCTGATAATCCTTCTCTTTCTATCGTTGCTATTTATTCAACAAAATTCAAGATGTAAACACGTGGCCTCATCGCCTCGTTTCTTGATGTCTCCCTGCTCATATCGGCTTTTCTGTTGGTCCCGATGCATTTTAATTTCTTTATATTCATCAACCGATATTTGTATATCTGGATCAACTATTCTAGTTCTTTTCCCCTAGTTGATGTTAGAACTTTAGTCTTCCCTTTGAGCAACTTAGCATCAACCATATTCTGATCTTTTGGGAAAGGATTATCATTAACTTTTATCTTCCAAGGTGTATCAATTTAAGCTTCCCTTGCTGAATAACCCTCTGTATATGTTGCCTGGAAAATTTTACACTCATTAATAGAATAAGAAGTAGTGTTATGAAATCTTTAGAACTTCTTATTCTTCAACTGATCATGGGGGTAATACAACATGATTGTCGTGCAATTTGATTTGTCCCTTCTCAAGCAAGAAATCAAAGAGCTTATTTGATTTTGTGACGTCAAAATCATAACTTTCTTCAACTCATTTTCCCCAAGGATTTAGAACCATCACTATCTTCTTACCATAATTCCATTCAGCCACAACAATCTCCTCGTCTTCATCATCCTCACCATCATCATCAGTTAAATATGGATTATAAGCTTCAGCAATTGCGGCATTCTTCTAGAATCGGGTATCTCTGCGCATATTCTGGAATTGGCTACTAAGTGTTGCCACCCATTGAGCTAACTAACCTAAATTATCAAACTCTTGCCCAAGCAGTTTTTCTCTTTATGTTGGCAACATTCCTTAAACAGCCAAAGCAACTAGCTGATCATCAGTCAGATTCAACGAAAAGCACAAATTTCTTGTTTCTCGGAACCTCTAAAGACACTCAGCACCTGATTCATTATTTCTTTGCCTTATGGTCATCAAATCTGTGATTTTCTTTTATCATGTCCTAGTATAGAAATATGTATGAAATTTCTTCTCCTGGTCAGTCTAATTGGCAATAGAATTAACTAATAACGATGAAAACCAAGTGAAAGCTGGTCTTGACAGGGATAAAGAGAAGAAACGAACTCGATGAGCTTCTTCAATGGATGCTTCACCCAACTTGTACTTGTACTATCTTAACCAGTGAACTTAGCAAATTCTGGAAGCCTGTAATTTGTAGGAAGAGCAACCAAATCATACCACTCTAGATATGGACATTTATACGAAAAGGTCTACCCTTTTTGTTTTAAATTGAACTGATTCTTCATCATTTCAGTGACTCTGAGCAACAACTCATCAGCATTTGAATTTGGACTTCCTTGCAATTACTGACCCATCTGCGGATTAAAATTTTGGGTACCTTGATACCCTAGATTTGAAATTATATGAAGGGTATAATAATCTGTGCCATAATGATATCCTTGTGGGATCTCTGTCTGTTGAGTCTTTGCTGATGTGCTGCTTGAAGTCTCTGATTGTAAAAGTTATGATCTGTATCTCTACGAATTCTTTGAACTGATGGTGCCTATTTTTTGAGCCGATGGCGGTATTCGGTTTGTTGCACATGCTGCACTGATGATCCAAGATTATACCATATTTGATTCATAGTAGTACCCTGAACTTGCTCAAATGAGCTCTAAACTGCCTGGACATCATCATTCTCAGCTAGTGCTACTTCTTGATGACTAGTACCGGCTTAATTAGTCCCTAAAGTCGACGGATGTGGAATATTATAATAAGCCGGTCAAATCTAATGAATTGGATATCCATGAAATACCTCCTTCATGGTATTGTGGAATGGGTTTTAGAAAACTATATTATGATTCAACATGGCATCATAAATAGATTTGTTGATAGAATCTACAAAGAAACATCTATCATCGGATTCATCTGTATCTGACTGTCTATGTATCAAAACTCTTGGTAGTGGATATTTATGAACAACTTTATTGTCACATGTCTTGGTGTAGGACAACAAACACTTGTTCTGAAAACTACCTCTATAGTTTTACCAATGACATATTTATCCTCATTAGGTAAGTCTTCATAAGGCACTATAAGACTGTCCCTGTTGTTGTGAGCTGCCATGACGATTGTGGTCCCACCGAGCGTGCCAAAATGTTTGTTGACACAAAATGTGGCGATACACATGACACACAGCAAGCCAGAACGATCTGAACAAGGTCAACCCGTAGATCTTGCTTGACTTCACAACAGGACCAATCGATAAGTTTAACGAGGAAAGATATAACATGCAAACAAATCGACTATCTAGTACAAACGAATCTACAAATGCTCTGAATCTAATATGTTACCATCAACAATGAGGTTCGATCGGATCAATACAGCTATGATAATGATAACAAACTAAAACCAAAGAATCCATAAAACCATCTATATATTGACA
The DNA here is from genome assembly GCF_019320115.1 of Miscanthus floridulus. NCBI lineage: Eukaryota > Viridiplantae > Streptophyta > Magnoliopsida > Poales > Poaceae > Miscanthus > Miscanthus floridulus. Next base: position 16,287 of record NW_027097592.1, read on the forward strand.
GGTTAATGAAAAACATGTTATATGTGTGAAGGCATAGGCGAATCGGATAAAATAGCCGATGCATGCATAGCAAATAAACAGAGTACATATCTCGATCACGAACAAAATCACTAATCGATAATATCTAATATAAAGTCTTACCAGTGAGGTTCGATCGGATCGATGCAGCTATGGTGGTGTCATTAGATTAGAACTCATTAACTAGTGAGTTCATCTAAGATCGAAAATATGTCTTTGAATGCATACTATGCTTGATTGGAATAGAGATAAAACAACCGATCTAGCAGAATTAAGCCATCAATTATGAGATTCAAAGTGTGACCAGACTAGAAGACGACCAATTACGATGATATAATGACGATCTATCTCTATCTCAATCAGATGATTTGTTATGATTAATGGAGCATTAGTTATAATAAGATCGATAACTGGTGAATCAACCAAGAATTACCAGAAAAATCTTACTAATCTTAGAAGATTCGATAGCTGATGATATTATATTAAACAACAAGTTATTTAACACAATATCGATAACTTTGATCTATATTATGATCCGTAAGAGATCAATTAGCTGATGCAGCCTTACGAATAATGATATAGATTCGATAACTAACATATACTATACTCGTAAAAGATCAATCGGCTGATGCAGCTTTACAAGCATAATATAAGTCATGATGGTACTCACAGACAAGCCAGAGGTCAATCAGTCGATGTAGCCCTGCTTGTTGAAGAACTCGTCGAGATCTACAGTACTCCTAGTCCTAAGGGTTGGCGTGAATGCCGAAAAAGTAATTGTATTGGTTGGTTGTTCGTCTTACAGTAACCAGGGGTCCAATATTTATACCCGGAACCTAAACATGAATCCTACTCAAATACGACTCATTACAATTCTTGGAACAAAAGAAACATTCCTAACTAAAAAAATAACTTGGACTCTAATCTTTTTCTTTTTTAGAGTTCGACATATTTTTCCCCGACGCCATCCGTACGTAGTCCATTGACGTTGTCTGCTGACGTCATCTATAAAATAGCCGATTCCGACACTGCATCAAAACCAGCCTATATCGATTCACATCTGATCGATTCCTTGATGATACAGATTCCTTGATGATACAATCTTAGAAGCTTTGAATTCCTGCTTTCTTCTTTTCAGATTTTGGTGTAAACATAGCGATATAACGCTAGAAACAAATACATCCGACCACGCCATGCATTGATCGATGCATCCCAGCTTGCGGAACGTGGATGGTGGATACATTCGTCCCGTTGACTTGGGCTTGTTTGACTGATAAACTATGATTGAAAGTACTATTGACTGATTTGATATGAGAGAAAAATATTATTTGTTCGCTGAAAAAAGTATGGCTTATAAGCCAGAAGCCCAAACGTGATTGTCGGATCTGCCAAACTCTTGCCGCGTCGATCTCCTATTCTTCTTGCTCGGCCCCCGGCAAGTCAGTCGTTTGCTTTGCTGTCCGGACAGGCAGCATGCACAACTGCACATCGCGTGTGGCCGCTTCGGCTGTCAATGCCGGCCCCATGCTTTTATAAAAATCCAGATCACGCACAACTGTGGCCCGTTTCTCCACTGTTCTGAATTCCGACGCCTAAATGACCACTGGATTTTTATAGACAGAGCAGACCAGTGTAAGATTGTAGTGAGACCTAGGACAGATCTAGGGAATGCAGGACATGCCAGTGCCAGCTCTTCCAACTCCACTCCAGTTATGCGTGAAACCTAGCTCCAGCACCAAAATGAGTACTCCTCTGTACAAAAAAGTACAATGCTATTTCTTTAGTGAATCAAGTATTTAAAAAACTAAATTTATATAAAAAATTATGCTAACATATGATACCATACAAGATAGTAATTAGATTAATTATACAATTTTTTATGATAAATCTATTTGAGGTATAAATATTGATACTATTTTATATTTCATAAAGGTAGTAAACTTATTTTTCTACTTGATTTAAATTAGAATTGTATTTGTATAAAGTAGTAGGAGGAAGAGAAGGTTTCATGGAATTAGGAGACAGAGGTAGTCGCAGCCGGTCTTCCCACTACGGCTCAAGGTTAGAGGTACCTGCCGGCAACCGCTGCCGCTACAGTAAATGGAGAGAGGGAGAAAAATCAAAGCTGCAGCAGCAACCGTTTTTTTTTTCCTGCAGCGAACACCCAGTTTGAGTTAATATATACAGTAAGCTCTCGTTCAAAATATAAAAGATCATAACATGAAAAAAAAATATGTGCACTCTCAACCTCGTTGTTTGGATTCTAACTAATTGTTTGCATTACCACTGCATCAAGCAACTAATGTTTTATCTTCACCTCACTAAGCTCAAACATTAGCAAGGTGAACTAAATGGCCTAATCTAGCACTAATAAAGTCCTAATTCTCTTGCCAATTGTTTTATTCTTCAACGTACACATCTTGATGTTAGAAGCTCTCAAATATGTGTACCAATGCTGCCCTAGTGTCAACAAACACTAAAGTAGTAGTCAGGCGGAGGTGATATATATGGCCCCAAAATAATAAAGTAAACTATTGCATCAATACAGCCTATGAATAATGATACAGATATATAACTAACTATACTATAATCGCAAAAGATCAATCGGCTGATGTAGCTTTACAAGCATAATATAAGTCGTGACGGTACTCACAGACAAGCCGGAGGTTAATCAGTCGATGCAGCCCTGCTTGTGTTGAGAATTCGTCGAGATCTACAGCACTCCTACTCCTAAGGGTTGGCGTGAATGCCAAAAAAGTAATTGTATGGTTGGTTGTTTGTCTTTACAATAACCAGGATCCAATATTTATACCTAGAACTAAACATGAATCCAACTCAAATACGACTCATTACAATTCTTGGAATAAAAGAAAATATTCCTAAACTTAAAAATAACTTGGACTATCTCTTTTATTTTTGTAGAGTCCGACATATTTTTTCGACGTCATCGTACGGAGTAATCCATTGAGCGTCGCTGCTAACGCATCTAAAAAGATTCCACACACTGCATCAAATCAGCCGATATCGATTCACATCTGATCGATTCTTTGATGATACAATCTTAGAAGCTTCGAGTTCTCGCTTTTCTTTCCAGATTTTGGTGTAAACATATGCCCCCAATTTTGGAATAAAAATGGTTTTGTCCAAAATTTCTATTTACCTGCTTATTGGTGTCGCATTGTTTAATCTGAAATATATGTGCGACTCCTGATTTCTCGGTCTAAATTTATATAATACCCCCAACAGTATCACTTCTAACTCTTCAGTCTATTCACTTTCCTCTTCTTTCTTGAGCAAGCCTCAACAACCAAAGCCGCTATCGCCAAGGCCTTAACCCTAGCAAGTCCTCTGCTCTATCAAGCTGTTATTCAAGTAATCTTTCTCAAATTCAGATCCATCTTGGCTGCAATGGCGACCAGCGACCATGTCCCTGAGAGTATGCTTCAAGTTCTTTGTCTTCCAAATATTAGTCGTTACCCTGTATTTTCTTTCTTCTCAAATTGATTCTATCTGGTTCCCAGAAAATTAAGGAACAAAATTTTGATTCATCGACTGTTGTTACTATGTCTATTATCTTGGGCCTATGGGTGGCCCTAATCCATCTGACTTTATCAGACAAGAAACCAACCGAATCCCCTTCAAACAATCTATAGTAGATTTGTCCTCCTAAAACATCAAAAACCATTTAAAAACTGACCCAAAATGCCTAAGGAATGGAGAGATGGTTTCGTAGAGTATTGGAGGAAAAAGTAGAGATTGGGAGATTTATGACTGAATCAATGCTGACACTCGCACTGTCTAGAATGAAGAGAAATAATTCACTCTGATTTCTAACATCTTACTTCGGTCCAACACATTAATGCTTTCAGTTTTGGTCATGGCCCAATGACCATCACTTTGGGCGATGTTCATATGTTGACTGGCTAGAATAATAGGATCAATGCAACCTTATGATCTTTTAAGTGCTGAATCCAATAAATTAGCCAAAATATTAGATGCACAGGATGGGCAAGCAATATTCTGAACATATTGGAGATGGATCAACTGTGGCCGAAAAGGAACATGTTGCTTTCTTGAAACATGTGGCTGGAAAAGATTATCTTTTGTGGATCATCTTGTGGTCCAACTTTAAATCATAAAAACTAGCAGAGGCTAGCAGCTGGCAATGAAATCCCTCTTGGAAAATACCTACTAGGATCTACTTATCATCTAATGCACCAGGTGGTAGCTATCTAATTGCTGAAGAATGAACTAGTGCATACTATAGTGGCCTGGTGGTTGATACAACTATGGATGCTTGTTTACTTATATATGCACAAGATTGTTAGACCCGATCTTAGAAAATTGGGCTTTCCTTCTTCCAACTTTGCTAAAGATTATAAAGGAAAAGAAGGAAAAATTTCGACAGTGCATGAATTATGGTG
>NW_027097593.1:0-27498 GCF_019320115.1 Miscanthus floridulus
TGCATTTCAGCCATCTGTATCATTTACTAATGTTACTTAGAAATCATTTTAGATTGTTATTTCCTTGCCTTCAGCTTTCGTGATTCTCTAAGAGCCTAATCTTGTATAGATTATAACAATATGATTGGTTACTGAAAGATTGTTTTGATCCTGGTATACAGCAAGGTTGGCCAAATTACATACGGATGATGTTCGTACTGCCCCATGTCCAACCTCCATTTTGTATCCTCAAAGTGGTGGGAACCTGCACTGCTTCACTTCAGTATCTTCTTGTGCTGTTCTTGATGTCCTAGCTCCACCATAACGCTGACGCTGGTCGGCTTTGCACTTATTTTCATGACTATCCATTTCAAGCCTCTGTAAGTGAAACCCCTCTCTCTCATCATATCGTATGTTGTTATGAAAAGATCATTGCTATCGGTTTGGCTGGATTATAGCGTAGGGTGTATGAGTTGTGGACAGAAGACTGAGGGCCAGGGTCTCGCATCATACTACATATTGAGATGGTAGTGTGCCTATGATTGGTGTGTGTATAATGGGAGAGACTCCCTAAAAATCTTGAATTAATAGGTAGAATACAAATCAGTTCAAGGGACTATTCTCTGATGTTTCTATCTCTTGTTCAGCTGACTTAATGGGAAAAACAATATTACTGCCTTCGCTAGGGTTTGGTTGATGATGGTGCTGCAGTTTCTGTGCGCACCTGGCATAATGCTGGACCATAAGACATTCAGTCTGTTTATTTGGTGGAAGCAACATAACAATCATCATAGACATTTGTAATTTTTAGAAAAACAAATATCCAGAGGATCTGCTTTATGAGGTGGGAACCATGATTCATAGAGTCTTACCGCCTGTGACCGGAAGCTCCCGGGTTCGAGTCGCGGTCTCCTTGCATTGCACAGGCGAGGGTAAGGCTTGCCACTGACACCCTTCCCCAGACCCCGCACAGAGCGGGAGCTCTCTGCACTGGGTACGCCCTTTTTTTTAATTAAATAGGATTTCTGGTTGATTGAGTTGGCCTTACGCAAGCCTAATTGCCCATGATAGGTATGGCTGGGTGTGTAGAAGCCTAGTATAATGCACTTGAAATCAGAGAATGGAAGCAGTAAAAACCAGCAGCCTACCGTGACTCTGGAGCATTTCTAAGGTTCTGTAGGCTACAGTTCAATGAAACATGGTAAAAAACTCACGTTCAGTAGAGAAAATACAGTAACAGAGAAACCTACCATTTTCAGAAATGGCCCTCATTGCATAAGACAGCCTAGGAGGTAGATAGATTTGCAGGACCACTTATGCATTGGATGATTACCAATCATGAATGGTGAGAGGTCTTCCTCATGCCAGGAATCCCATACCTGCCACTGTGAATCGTGTAATTTGATCTGTGCCCTAGGTCGGTGCAGGTTAGGATTTATCCTATTGCCTTGCTATTAGTATTGCCACTGGTGTTGTTCTAGGTACTTTAAATAGATGTCCTTTTGTTTTGTCTTTTTTTTTCACAATTCAGGAAAACCATCTTCATGGAGATGCTGTATTAGTTTTTGGAAATCTTGTAGCTGTTTTTAGTGGTAGGCGGCATAGTGTTTTTGTTTGCAGCATATTTTTGTTTTCTCATGGTCATTTGATGCTCCAACAGCAGCAGCTGGACGCAAAAGGTTAGCTGGTAACCCAGATAATTATGCATGGCTGGAGGCCATAAACACTGGAGTGAATGTCCACATGCAAACTGGCATGTATACCGGTCCAACTGTACAGGTATAACCATATAAGTTTTATACACTGCAGTTGCCGAAGGTGATTGAACAGAATTCCTGATGATCTTTTTTGGTTCTATCTAGGAACTTCAGACATGATCTAAGATGAACCGGAGCATCAAGCAGCAGCTGGGTGCCTCTTCGCTGATAGTAGAGCTCTAATGTTGCGCCAATCTATACTTTGTCATTTTGTGGTTAGCTTTTCCCCTCTGTTCTCCTTTGTTGGAAAAACTGTTGTGCTTCAGTGAAGAGATAAATTTTCAGAGTAATTTCTCCTAGTCAGTTTAGTAGAGGGATTCAGGTTCACTAGCCTGAGCAGTGATCAGGTTTTTAGCTTATTTATTTTGTTGTTCAACGCTGAGATGGGTTGTTATGGCAGCGGTTCGGGTTTAGAGGAGAGAGGGGCGGCTGGGGACCTTGCCCACGGCAGTGCAAGAGAAGGCTTTTCCTTCCAATTCTTGCTTGATTATTTCCAGGGTAGCTCACGGTATACATAGCCATTAGGTAGCCCAACCACCCTTTAATTCTCTCTGAATCACTCTTGCTAAGCTTCTAACTTAGCACCAGCTAATGGCACACCCAGGATTCCCCTCAATTTGGTGCCAATCTAGCCACTTTCCTGATTTGTTGTGCTTGCCTTTTCTGCCGTGTGGGTGAATCTCTTGCCCCACATGACATCTCCCCCCGATAGACCCATGACATACACCTCTAACACTACCCTTCCTGGACAAGCAACTTGTCCTCGAGCTGCAACCTAACCAGCTTATAACGATGACTCGACTCATTTTATTATTCTCAACTTGATATAGATATGAACTCTTTATTTTTGCGGCCTCTTCAATCGAAGGTGGACAGCATCCGGACGCAATAACTTCACACTACAACCACCTGGATCCCGTGGCGTAGTCCGCACCACACAGAGAAGAGAGGAGGGCTTCCGATAGAGAATGGCGAGGAGGGGTGCGCCAACCCAAAACAATGCCCACGATCCCTGATGTGGCTGACGAGAACGAGATCGAGATCCTGCGTGCAACGAAGCGCAACTTGGAGGAGCTGCGAAGGGGTGCGGGGCAGAATTAGCTGCAGATTGCGCATCTCCCGCACCCGCCGACGCGCTAGGAGGCCGCGCATAGCAGCCTGCAACCGACACTTGGCGGGCACTCTTCTTACTTGCTGCTCGCGCAATCTCCTTCATCTTCTCGATCCGCTGCAAGGCGGCCGCTACTGCAGATAGCCTGTCTACAGGGATGACACGGCACCGCTGCTTGAATATGGCGCACGATCCATGCCGCATGACGGATCCTCAGTAGCAAAAGCAGTGCCATCGACATGGCGCAGGCGATGGAAGTTGGGATAGATCTATAGCGGAATCTGGCATGGAGATGACTGTTTTCCATAGCCACCGGCAAGCCGTAGGGGAACCCTAGCGGCATGGTGGTGAAGGTGGTGATCAACGGCAGCTGGGATTCCAGAGCCTCCAGACGTGTGAAGAGAGACGCCATCTGCTGGGTAAGGTCGGCCAGCCCTTGGCGATGGGATTCGACGGGGGTGGAACCTTTGGCTGCTTGTCCCCCTCATCAGGACATGGCATCTCCGATAGTGGATGTTAGGATGTTATGGCGGTGGCTCGGGTTGAGAGGGAGAGAGGGGGCCGGGCAAAGAGAAGGTTTTTCCTTCCAATTCTTGCTTGATTATTCCTAGGGTAGCTCACGATATATATAGGAATTAGGTTGCCCAATCATCGTTTAATTCTTTCCAAATCACTCGTGCTAAGCTTCTAAATTAGTATCAGCTAATGCGCACCCAGGATTGCCCTCAATCTGGCGCCAATCTAGCCAGTTTCCTGATTTGCTGCGCTTGTCTTCGTTGCTCTGTGGATCTCTTGCCCCACATGACATCTCTCCCTGATAGGCCCATGACATACGCCTCTAACACTACACCCCTCCTCGACAAGCAACTCGTCCTCGAGCTCCAACCTAACCAGCTTATAACGATGACTCAACTCACCACAAATCTAACACCTAAATACAAACCTTTACGTATCGACTCATTTTATTATTCTCAACCTGAAATAGATTTGGACTCTTTATTTTTGCGGCCTCTTCATTCGAAGGTGGACACGATCCGAACGCAATAACTGCACACGTAAAACCATCTGGATCCCATGGCGTAGTCCGCACCGCATAGAGAAGACAGGAGGTCTTCCGACAGAGAATTGAAAGGAGGGGTGCTCCTCCTCAACTATCAACGCAGACTCTGAGTTAAGATCCTCGATGCGACTCATGAGATCGAGGTCCTCTACGTGGCGAAGCGCTACTTGGAGGAGCTACGAAGGGGTGCAGGGTATAATCAGCTACAAATTTTGCATCTCCCACACCCGTCGACGCGCTAAGAGGCTGCGCGCAGTAGCCACACCCCAAAGACACCTGGAGGGCACTCATCTTACTCGCTCTTCCCACAGAATCTCCTCCATCTTCTTGTTTCCTGCAAAGTGGCGACTGCTGCTGATCGTCGGTCTACAGGGATGACACACGTCGCCACTTAAAGCAGTGGTGTCGACATGACGCAGGCGATGGAAGTTGGGACAGATCTGCAACGGAATCTAGCATGGAGACGGCTGTTGTCCCATAGTCCGACAAGCCATAGGGTAACCTTGGCGGCACGATGGTGAAAGGTGGTGATCACCGGCGGCCAGGATTCCATGGCCTCTAGGCACGCGAAGAGAGACGCCATATCCTGGGTGAGGTCGGCCAGCGCCTTGGAGATGGTATCCGACGGCGGTGGCACCTTCGGCTGCTTGCCACCCTCATCAGGACCTGGAATCTCTGATACTGGATGTTAGGATGTTATGGCAGCAGCTCGTGTTGAGAGGGAGAGGGGGGGCTGGCCGTTGGCCTTGCCCACGACCAATCAAGAGAGAATGCTTTTCCTTCTAATTTTGCTTGATTATTCCTAGGGTAGCTCACGATATACATAGCCATTAGGTAGGTAGCCTAATCACCCTTTAATTCTCTCCGAATCACTCTCGCTAAGCTTCTAAATTAGCATCAGCTAATGGTGCACCTAGGAATGCCATCAATTTGGCGCCAATCTAGCCACTTTCTTGATTTGCTACGCTTGTCTTCGTTGCTCTGCGGGTGAATGTCTTGCCCCACATGACATCTCTCCCCGATAGGCCCATGACATACGCCTCTAACACTACACCCCTTCTAAACAAGCAGCTCGTCCTCGAGTTGCAACCTAACCAGCTTATAGCGATGACTCGACTCACCACAAATCTAACACCTAAAAACAAGCCTTTTACATCTAAGCTCATTTTATTATTCTCAATTTGAAATAGATTGGACTCTTTATTTTTGTGGCCTCTTCAATCCAAGGTGGACACCATGCGCACGCAATAACTGCACACGTACAACCACCTAGATCCCATGGTGTAGTCCGCACCACACAGAGATTAGAGGAATTCTTCCGATAGAGAATGGCGATGGGTGCGTCGTCTCCCGAACCATCGACGCGGACTCTGAGTTTGCCGCCCACGGGAGATACAACATGCCCAAGATCCTCGATGCGGCTAACGAGGTCGAGGCCCTTGTGTGGCGTAGCGCAACTTCGAGTAGCTCTAAAGGGGTGCAGGGTAAAATCAACCTTGTAGATTGTGCATCTCCCGCACCGGTCGACGTGCTAGGAGGCCACGTGCAGTAGCCTACAGTCGCACCACCGCCGACACCTGGCGGGCACTCTTTTACTTGCTGCTCCCCATGTAGTCTCCTTCATCTTCTCGATCTGCTGTAAGGCAGCTGCTACTGCAGATAGCTAGTCTGCAAGGATGACACGGCACCGCTGCTTGAAGATGGTGTGCTGCCCATGCCGCAAGACGAATCGACAACAACAAAAAACAATGTCGTCGACATGGCAACGGCCAATGGAAGTTGGGACAGACCTAAAGCGGAATTTGGCATGGAGACAGCTGTTGTCCCATAGCCTAACCAGCCATAGGGGGACCAGTTGGCACGGTGGTGGAGGTGCTAATCATAGGCGGTCAGGATTCCAGGGCCTCTAGGCACACGCGAAGAGAGACGCCATCTGCTAGGTGAGGTTGGCTAGCGCCTTGGCTATGGGATCCGGCGTCGGTGGCACCTTCGGCTGCTTGTCGCCCTCATTGGGACTTGGCATCTCTGATACTGGATGTTAGGATGTTATGGCGGTGGCTTGGGTGAGAGGGAGAGAGGGGAGCGGCCGGGGGCCTTTCCCAAGGCCAAGCAAGAGAGTGCTTTTCCCTTCCAATTCTTGCTGATTATTCCTAGGGATAGCTCATGGTATACATAGCCATTAGGTAGCCCAATCAACCGTTAATTCACTCCGAATTACTCTTGCTAAGCTTCTAAATTCGCACCAGCTAATCGTGCACCTAGGATAGCCTCAATTTGGTGCCAATCTAGCCACTTTCCTGATTTGCTGGGCTTGCCTTCTTTGTTGTGCGGGTGAATCTCTTGCCTCACATGACAATCTCTTTGGATAGGCCCATGACATACGCCCTCTAACACTACACCCCTTCTGGATAAGCAGCTCGGTCTCAAGCTGCAACCTAACCAGCTTATAATGATGACTCGACTCACCACAAATCTAACACCTAAATACAAGCCCTTTTACATCTCGACTCATTTTATTATTCTCAACCCAAATAGATTGGGACTCTTTATTTTTGCGGCCTCTTCAATCGAAGGTGGACACCATTCGAACACAATAATTGCACACTGTCAACCACCTGGATCACATGGCGTAGTTCGGACGCACATAGAGAAGACAAGTAGGTCTTCGATAGAGAATTGCAATGACGGTGCGCCTCCCCAACCGTCGACGCAGACTCGAGTGTGCCGCCCATGGGGAAAATAACAAGCCAAAGATCCCTGATGCGACTGACGAGATCAAGGTCCTCTGCGCGTCTGTGAAGGGGTGCAGGGCAAATCAGCTGCAGATTCTGCATCTCCCACACCCATCGACATGCTAAGAGGCTACGCGCAGCGGCCTGCAATTGCAACCTCCCGATGACACCTAGCGGTTCTTCATCTTACACGCGTCCTCCCACGCAATCTCCTTCATCTTCTCGTCTCATGTAAAGCATGCCTACTATAGCAAATAGCCGCCGTCCTGCAGGGAATGACACGGCGATGCTGAAGGCGATGGAGTCGGGATAGATCTACAACGGAATCTGGCATGGAGGACAACTGTTGTCCCTAGACCGGCAAGCCATAGGGGAAACCTGGCGGTCACTAGTGGTGAAAGGTGGTGATCACTGGCGACCGAATTCTAGGGCCTCTAGGCACGCGAAGAGAGACGCCTTCTGCTGGGTGAGGTCGGCCAGCGCCTTGGCGCTGGTATTTGGCAGGGTGGCACCTTCAGCTGCCTTGTCGCCCCTCACCGGCCCTGTCATCTTCCGACTAGGATGTTAGGGCAGCGGCTCAGGTTGAGAGGGAGAGAGGGGAGGGACGGCCGGGGGCCTTACCCACAACCGAGCAAGAGAAAAGGCTTTTCCTTCAATTCTTGTTTGATTATTCCCAGGGTTTAGCTTTCAGGGTATACATAGCCATTTGGTAGCCCAATCACCCTTTAATTATCTCTGAATCATTTTTTGCTAAGCTTCTAAATAGCATCAGCTCATGGTGTACCCAGGATTGCCCTCAATTGGCACCAATTGGCCACTTTCTTGATTTACTGCGCTTGTCTTCGTTGCTCTACAGGTGAATCTCTTGCCCCCACATGACATCCTCTTTTGGATAGGCCCATGACATACGCCTCTAACACTACACCCCTTCTGGACAAGTAGCTCGTCCTCGAGTTGCAACCTAACCAGCTTATAACGATGACTCGACTCACCGCAAATCTAACAACTAAAAACAAGCATTTTACATCTAGCCTTATTTTATTATTCTCAACTTGAAATAGATTTGGACTCTTATTTTTGCGGCCTCTTCAACTGAAGGTGGACACATAATAAGTGCACATGTACAACCACCTGGATCCCATGGCGTAGTCCGCACCACATAGAGAAGAGAGGAGGGCTTGCAATAGAGAATGGCAAGGAGGGGTGCGCCTCCCCAACTGTCGATGCAGACTCTGAGTTTGCCACCCACCGGGGAAACAACTGCCCAAGATCCCTGATGCAGTAGACGAGGTCGAGGTCCTTCGTGTGGCAAAGCGCAACTTGAGGAGCTGTGAAGGGGTGTAGGGCAGAATTAGCCGTGGATTGTGTATTTCCCGTACCCATCGACACGCTAGGAGGCGGCACGTAGAAGCCTGCAGCCACATCGCCGCCGACACTTGGTGGGCACTCTTCTTACTCAGTTGCTCCTACGCAATTTCCATCTTTTTGATCTGCTGCAAGGCGGCTGATGCTGTAGATAGCCATTCTGTAGGGATGACATGCCGCCACTGCTGCTTGAAGATGGTGTGTTGCACATGCCGCATGACAAATTGACAGCAACAAAAGTAGTGCCGTCGACATGAAGCAGGCGATGGAAGTTGGGACAAATCTGCAATGGAGACGGTTGTTGTCCCATAGCTCAGACGCCGTAGGGGGACCCTGCCGGCATGGTGATGGTGGTGGTGGTGATCGTCGGCTGTTGGTGTTTTCGGACCACCGACGAGTAAATTTGTATTTACGCGTCTAGCTCGGATGGTGTGCTCGGAGGACACAAGTTTATACTAGTTTGGGCGGAACGTCCCTACGTCCAGTTCGCTGCTGCTCGCATTACCGGCACTTGGTTTGCAGTAGGGTTACAACACAGGCGAGAGAGGGAGAGGGTCCTAAGTTTCTGGTGGAAGGAGTGAACGGGTGCTGAGAGCTCGCTTGCCGCTCAGCCGTGTGCTCGTGTCATGCTCTTGTATCAAGATCCCCCCTTTTCATGGGGCGCCCTGCTTCCCCTTTTTATAGACGAAGGAAAAGCACGGGTTCCCTTTTTATAGGAGAGAGAAGAAGGCTTCTAGGGTTGCCGGATCCTTCTTCATGCGGGTCCCGCCGATCCTGTAGATGTCAACAGGGACGGCTCTATGTCGCGGCCCTGTTCGTCACTGGTGCCATGCACAGGCGTCATCTGTCGGTCATGGCGTTCCACTCCGTCCCGGCGGACGCCGTGGTGAACTGACATGCCTGTCAGCTTCCGTACGAGGATTAGACAGAACAGCACCGACACGCCCGACACTGTTCTTGATGTGAATCCCCAGGTTTGGCCCGTCATGGTCACGGGTTACATCGGGGCATGCCAGCCTCTTCCTCGGCGTCAGAGTTTTGACCCAGGCCCATACACTTGGACCTGGAGTGGTTGGCGGCGGTATGGGTCCCCGTCGGACGAGACAGAACCCGTCCTCGAGGTCGGGCGAGACGGAGCCCGTGATCTTATGCGAGACGAAAATCGTGTCCTTAGGGTCGGGCGAGACGGAGCCCGCACCCAAGGGGTCATGCGAGACGGAGCCCGCGGCCTCAAGGTCGGTAAGACGGAGCCCGCGGCATCAAGGTCGGGCGAGACGGAGCTCGCGGCCTTGGGCGAGACAGAACCCGCGTCCTTGGGGTCGGGCGAGACAGAGCCCGCACCTAAGGGGTCGGGCGAGACGGAGCCCATAGCCTCGAGGCCGGGCGAGACAGAGCCCGCGGCCTTGGGGTGGGCGAGACCTTTTAATACGTCTCGAGCCATCCGGGAAAGTCAGCGTGGGCACTAACTTCCTTGCTTTGGGTATCCCTAATATCGATACCCACCTGGCGGCCAGGATTCCAGGGCCTCCAGGCGCGTGAAGAGAGACGCCATCTGCTGGGTGAGGTCGGCCAGTGCCTTGGTGATGGGATCCGGCGACGGTGGCACATTCGGTTGCTTATCCCCTCATCAGAACCTGGCATCTCTGACACCGGATGTTAGGATGTTATGGCGGCGGCTCGGGTTGAGAGGGAGAGAGGGGGGCTGGCCGGGGGCCTTTCCCACGGCCAAGCTAGAGAGAAGGCTTTTCCTTCCAATTCTTGCTTGATTATTCCTAGGGTAGCTCACGGTATACATAGCCATTAGGTAGCCCAATCACCCTTTAATTCTCTCCTAATCACTCTTGCTAAGCTTCTAAGTTAGCACCAACTAATGGTGCACCTAGGATTGCCCTCAATTTGGCGCCAGTCTAGCCACTTTCCCTGCGCTTGCCTTCTTTGCTCCATGGGTGAATATCTTGCCCCACATGACAACTCTCCCCGCTAGGCCCATGACATACCCCTCTAACATGGGTTTCAATGCAAAATTGTCACCGGTGTTGCCACAGTGCCGTCTTAACTAACTGGGGCTGCATGCTGTGAAGGCTGCACAGATGTGTGTGGCACATATCGGTGTTTGAACGGAAAGAGAACTGACAACAAGAATGAATGAATTATGTTTTCCATTGATCGATCTTGCATATTTATGCATATACGATTAAACAGACAATTACTTTTAATGCTTAGTTAAATCTGTCTTACTTATCCGTGAGATGAGATTACTCACTCTAATCTGATTGTTTCTTAAACACTCCCTTGTCAAATCTAGTATTGATAGAAATAGACATTGGTTCTTAACACTCCCCTTGATAGAATGCAGTATTGATACTTTGATAGGAACGGAAATTTGGTAAAAAAAATCTCCTTCAACAGCTTCAAACTAGATCTCCAAATTATTTCCATCCTCTGTTCCTAGTTTCACTAGCTAAAGATAGAGAGCAAAGTTGGCTCTCCAAAGTGCTGAACAAGATATAGAGAAGTTGTTATTTAGGTATGGGAGCATCTAGGCAGTCTTAGTGGCCGTAGTTATCCTTGAGATGCAGTACTTGGGCTCTGTTTGATTGCCTATACGGAGGGTTGGGCCAGGCTCCTGAGCTACAAGAGACTTTGTTTGTTTGCCTGGACGTCCAACCGAGCCCGGTCAGCACAGCTTAAAGCAACATGGAGCCTGGCCCGGGGAAAATTTGTTCTACCAGACGCGGCTCGCTCTAGCGCACGCACTTGTCCATCACGGGCGTGGTTGGTTGGTGGGAGTGGCTAATTTGTTGGGCCCGCAACACTTGGCAAACAAACAACATCTGCACAAAGCCAGGACCAACAAATACAAGTTCGCCAAACACAAAAGAAGTTGTACCGTTCTAGCCTGTTGGAAATGCCCAGGCTCTACTCATCCGGATGGGCCAACCTGGTTCAGCCAAACAAACAGACCCTTGGTTATTTTCCGGTATCATCGACCCTCCGATCATGTTATGGACGGGCGACACGGCTACATGGTGTGGAGGGGATGAGGAGCCCTCTTCGTTCATTCATAGCGCAAACGACGTCAAGGTGACCATAAAAGTCGGGGTGGTGCGAGCTTTAGTGACTCATGACACTTTCCTTTGTTGGTAATAGTATGTGTGACAAGCCAACGCCGTGTCCGAAGAGATACTTGTGACGGAGAACATATCTCGGTGGAGCTCAAACATGTTGCCAAGTTGGTTTTGGGCAACCAATACCACGGTAAAAATTGGTTATCTATTTGCTCCTTTTTCTTGCACTATTTCATGTCAATGTTTGCTAAGGACATGTTTAGCTTGATGGCACTAATAAGGACTCAAAACTTAGTTTAATCTTTTTATGCTAGAACCTCACCAGCAAAGGGGTGACTAGAGTTGCTTAGTACTTCTGTGTGCTTTGGTGTGAAGCCATATTGACTGAGATCCAAACTCCTTGACATTTGTGTCCTCTTTGAGATATAGATTTCATCTTTTCTCCTAAGGATAACGTAGTGCGCCTGTGACTAAGGACACGTTTGGACGATGAGCCTAAGGACTAGATCTCTAGTGTGACCCTTGTAGTTCTAGGGTTAAACATCAAGGGGAGGGAAGTAGCAAATACTTGTATTTTGTAGCTAAGATTTGTTTACATTTATGTTTCAGACTCAATTCAACTACCTCTTAGGGCTATCAGTCCTTCAACGGGCTAGACTGCCACTGACACGTGCAAAGACAATCAAGTGGAACTTATTTCAGTGGTAATCTCTGTTGGAACTTATTTCTAGTTCTAAATTTTGACGACAATGTTGTTCAATGCACGTTATGTTATTGTCTTTTTTATCATTTTGGTTGTTGATTACAGGTTTTGGCTTGTAACAGCTAGTAGGTATTGTTGGGCGTCAACACCGAATGTCATGTTTTCATGTTGAGACTGTTTTAGAAGGAAACATTTTCAAAAGTGATTGTACCAATGTGAGACTAGGACTTAGGGGTGTCTGGATCCGTGACTAAAAATTTAGGAGGTGTCACACGAGGTTATGTATGGGGTATTGGATACTATAAAAAAATTACATAACCGTCAGTACTCCACGAGATAAATTTATTAAGCTAATTAAATACCTATCAGCGCATGTTTACTGTAGCACCGCATTCAAATCATGGACTAATGGCTTAAAAGTTCGCCTCATAAATTAGTGTAAACTGGGCAATTAGTTTCGTAATCAGTCTATATTTAATACTCATACATATGTCCAAACATCCGACTGGGACAGTGACTAAAGTTAGAAGGAGGAACCAACCACTCCCTTAATAGGGCAACACAATATGGAATCAAATTTTAGCTGAATCGTGTGCCGGGAATCTACTTTATCTCAATTCTCAAACCTCCTACTGGTAGCATGTTATTTATCGGATTTAGCGAAAACCATACATCTTTCTATTGTAGGACTTTTGAGTGCCTAGACTCATGGCTGAATTGATGTTGTTCAAATATTATCAACCATGCTGGACATGTATTGAGTTCACTAATCTGGTACTAATACAAGATGTTTTTGTAGACTTAAACTCATAGAAGGTCTTGGTGTCACTGTAAAAGTTTCTCAGTTCACGATAGTAACATCAGTTGTGCTTAGACTGGACAACTGAAATCAAACAATTATTTGAAATCTCTATTCCAAAACTGGTATAGATCCGATCCTGACCAAAAGAAACACACCAAAAGAGAACCAAAAATAAAGGAGAAAGAGTGTGACTATGCTAGTGTCATTCAACAACCAAAAAATGAGAACCGCCACTAGTCGCATTCACCTGCGTCAATATCTAAAAATGGCCAAGTTCTCATTGGGCAAAGCATTATGATACGTGCCGTAGCCCAAGTTACGCCAACGCAATGCAGCTCTAAGCTTGCCACCCAAAATAGCCTCATCCCATGTTAAAACTACGAGAGTTCCTCGCAGCAGCAACCAACGCACAAACAACACAGCAACTAGCACCCCAACAAAGGCAGCGCTAGCTCACGCGAAAATGGCTCGTGCTCTCGCACTCATCGTGATCCTCCTCACCGCCATGGCCGTGGCACCATCAGTCCTCGAGGCAGCCTCTAGCACCTCAAGCTCCCCGTCATCGAGCTCAGAGGGGCCAAGTGGGTCGGTGGCAGCGTCCAGCCCGTCCGATGCTCCCGCGAACTCTCCAAGCGCCTCCAGCCCATCCGCCGGAC
This sequence comes from Miscanthus floridulus, assembly GCF_019320115.1. NCBI lineage: Eukaryota > Viridiplantae > Streptophyta > Magnoliopsida > Poales > Poaceae > Miscanthus > Miscanthus floridulus. Next base: position 13,234 of record NW_027097593.1, read on the forward strand.
CTATCACTGCCGATGCCTAAGAGGCGAAGGCACACAGACAGACATGGAGTTTTGAAATGATCCATTGTGGCAGTAATAAACGTTGTCGGTCTTTTGTTATTCTTCCTTACGTTTGGAGCAATGATAAAATGTGTATCAGTTACCAATCGATAATGCGACTGGAGTTCTATTTCTTGTATTGTGATTGATTATTTTATCAATATAATGTACTCTGCTTTTTGTATGTTGGATTCTTCACCCTTGTGGAGTAAAATGTGTTTTCTGTCATAGCTTTGCTGCAATTACCTGCTGTTAAAAAAAAAATTGACCTGTGAAGGGTAGGATAAGACAACCCTCGGATATTTTTGCTTAAGAAGAAGGATCTTCTCACGCAGGTCGAGAAAACACTCGAATCCCCATCCCACTTGTACACAGCGGTGCCATAGCTCACGTGAGAATGACCACACAGGGGCCGGTCCCTACCTTGTGATGGCCAATGCGTACTATAACTCTTGTATAATTTGCCAACCAAACTTTGAAGTATTTGTTTTTAAGTGTGGTACCAATCAAAATATGTGAAGTAAAACGTTGGCCTCCTACTAAATTTCTGGTGGGGGATTTGGAACGAAAGGAATGTAAGCATTTGTAACCTTGAAAAACATTCAATCGTCACTCAAGTAATGGAAAAATCAATGAAGAGATCAAAGCCAGCAGGGTTTATTTCAGAACTTGCTGAGTAGTTGTTCTCTACACTTCTCTTAATCTGCTTATGTAACCCGTCTGCTTTTTGTTTGTTTCTCCTGAGCTTTTTTTGTTTACAGATGCAGTTTGAGTCTTTGTGCTGTTTCTTTCCTTCTTAATTAATGCATAGTAGGCAGACCTTGAGTTGGGATATCAAAGCAACAACCTTGTCCCAGTGTGGAACAGCCATGTTTCATCATAAGCTAGATATATTGTTACTACAAAGCCGATCGACTAAACCTGAAATAAAAATGACATAGTACCAATTTGCGAAGCGGAATATTAGGGAGGCTGTGAGCCTCCAGGTTCTGACAATGGTATTGGTCGTGGCCAGGTGATTCACACAAAGTTCCAGATGAACCTTTTTTTTTCTATTCTGTTTTCGCCATAAGTTTGTTTTCTTTAAAAAAAGGGGCCCATACCCAATTCCATGACAACAGAAAGTGAGAAATTTTGTGATTTTTTTCCACTCCCAGAAACAGGTACCAAAGCGCTCTTACGCTATTTTCACATGATCCAAACAAACAAACCTAGAAAGCAACATAAAGGGTTTACAGGTAGGGATGCAGCTGGTGACATCAATGGGTGGGTTCTATTGTGTCAACTAACTAGCGGATTTGTATCGTATTTCAGTTGCTTTTGTGTCTTGATTAGTTTAGTTAGATGAACTTTGAATGAACTCAGCGAGCAGACCCAATAATTCGCTATAAAGGGAGAGGATGTCTGCAGCAAAAAAGGCGAGAGAGAGACCAAAACATAAAGGCTCAAATGCAGGATTTTTTCCCTGTTTCTGCATTTTTTCTATCATAATGCTACTATCAGGGCGTCCGTCCAAGCATCTCCGTTCAGACGCCCCGGCCTGGCAGCCATCGAGGCCCAACATCAATATCCTGCGGCCTCTCAAGTGTTCAACTGGTTCCGCTCCCCAATTCAGTCCGCGCGTCGTCCAGAATATTCCCCACTCCCCAGCCATCGCGGCTGCTTTCACCACGCCGTCCGCTACGGCGGACGCGTCCACGCGCCATCTGCTCGCCGTGTCCTTAACACGCCTCTGCTCTGCCTCGCCCGCCGCAGCCATCCCCTGCCGCACCCCATCCCAAGGTCGCGCCCATCCCAATCTCGCGCCACGCTGTGCGGACGTCCCTCATCCCGCCCCCATGCACCTCTCCCATCACGGCCATGGCGTGCACTGCACCGCCACACCCCCCGCCCCCACCAGGAGAAGGTCGCCGCAGGTTCTGCAGTTCTCCACACAGGTAGGCCGTGGCCGCGCGTTCGTACGTTGTGTTTCAAACTTTTGTTTAAGTGTTTTATCTTGATGTTGTAAAAGTCGACCTGAGATGTTGCATATGTTGCAATGACATATACGCATGTTATAAGCCTATGTTTCAATTGTTTCATGTGTTTCAGACGTTTGTTTCAAATGTTTCATCTGAATATTTCAAAAGTAGATCTTGGCGTTGCACATGTTGCAAATAGCTTTACACGCATGTTTCAAATGTTTCATTTGTCTCAGACTAATGTTGTAAATGTTTCATCTGAATGTTTCAAAAGTAGATCCGTCCGCCTACTATTGCAGCTGAGAGCACCGCCGTGGTTAGCGTGCTGGTGGCCTAATGTTGGCAGACACCTCCGCAAGCAGGGCAGGTGGGCACGGGGTCGCAGTTTCGCCATGCGAGCGTGGGATGGGTGCTGGGCGCAGTTTCGCCATGCGAGCGTGGGCGCGGTTCCGCCGTGCGGGCACGGGATTGGCGCGGGGTGTGGTTTCGGACACTTGCGCTGGATGGGAACGGGATGGGGGTGCGTGAGATGCTATGCGGGCACTGGGTACGGGAGCTGCTTCCGAACGCAGGTCTGGGGCAGGACGTCTGAGCGCTAGCTTTACTGAAAATAAATTGATTTCTGTACATCTTAAGGCCCTAAAGGGGCTTAAACTGACTGTGACTGCAGTTCCTGAAATCAATCGAGGGCGGCTTTGCCTCCGGCCACTGCTAGACGCCTAGACGTCTAAGCAAACAAGTGATCCATCATCCATGGCAGCTCCGAATAGTGTTCCCCAGTGAACTTTTCGCTCGCAGCCTCGCATAACGCACATACTCCCCAAGCATGAACGGAACAAGCCTATGAAAAACTCGCCACATGTCGCATCCATCGGCCGATGTCTAAAAACGGCCAGGCCCTCATGTACCGCGACGTGCCACAGCTCGCGACATGCCAGCGCAAAGCGATTCCTCCCAATGCGCCAACCGAAAATAGCTACCAGCCCCGCGTATAAAACCCCCACCAGGAATCGCCTCTCCCCGTCACCACCGCCCAGCAGCAAGAACGCACGAGCACACAAACGTCAGAGCTCACAGTAGTCACAGGCACTAGCAACACACCAACCTTGCCATGGCCCGTGCTCTCGCGCTCGTCGTCATCCTCCTCGCCGCCGCGGCCGTGGCGCCCTTCGCCGACGCCGCCGACAGCGCCTCGAGCCCTCCACGTCGAGCTCGGAGGCGCCAAGCGGGTCGGCGTCGGCGCCCAGCCCGGCCAGTGCTCCCGCGGACGCGCCAAGCGCCTCGAGCCCATCAGACGGTCCCAGCACGGCGACGCATGAGAGGCGATGGCGCGAAATGATTCGTTGCGGCAGCAGTGAACAACTGAACACTGTCCTGATGTCCTCTATTCCTCCTTTTGTGTCGTCGGGTACAGTGAGTTATCAACAAGCATCGAATAGAGCTGGTGATACTTAACGCTACTGAAACCTTTTTTGTTCTATCTGTTTTAAAATAATGATGTTACCAGTGCATTTTGCATACAAAAATGTTAATTAACATACCATAGTACTATTATATATCTTTTTTTTTTAATTTATGATGCTCATCGTTTGCCAATGCCTCGGTGTGTATGAACTTGTTCCCTGTGTTCTCTGATCATCACATGGTCCATACTTCATTTCACAGTTTCCATCAATAAAAAACTGACCAAAAGAACAGAAGGTGAGGCAGAGGCGCCCGCCTGAACTTCTCAGTTTGAACTTAAGGTGTTCATCACTATTCATCTAGTCAGATTTCACATTCGTATTTTCCAAACTGGAATATCTGAAGGATGTCCAAGCAATAGGTCTTGTATTCTTGTCCCGCTGTTGACTGAACATTTAATCAGCAAAAAAACATATACCAAACTAACTTGCAAAGCAGAAGAGTCAGGGTGGGCGTTGAGCCTCCAGCCTCCTGATAATGGAATTGGTCACAGCCCAGTTGAAGCCCCGGTACTGAAGCCACCTCACAATGCGCGCACGGCGATTCTCCAGGGTCAAGCTTTGCCCACGCTGCCACTGTTTGGATGCCTGAGCAAACAGATGATCCATGGAAGCTTCGGATATGCCAAACGCTGCCTCTTTTCCAAGGCCGTGACCATCCTGGAACACTCTTCTTGTTGCCTGATCTACTTCTGCCTCTGGCACACCCTTTTGGCGAAGTGCCTAATTTGAGAGCAGGTGATGTCAATTACAAAATATTTTATTTATGAATTTAACAGGGAGATGCAAAGCACAGAATCAAATAACAACGAGCAAAATCAGGCATCACAAATATACTATCCGAAGGAATGAGAATATAAAGTTCCTTTGCAAAGTAACTTTTCTTTTACCTCATTGGGCGAACTTTAGATATGGACATTATCAAATCTTACACTAGGAATTTCTGGAGACAGCTCAGGGGAATTCACCATTCACAGAACATGAAATTGGAAGGCATAAGAATATAAAGTTCCTTTGCAAAGTAACTTTCTTTCACCTCTTTGGACAGACTTTAGATATGGAGATTTATGGAGACAACTCAGGGGAATTCACCACCCACAGTCACAGAACATGAAACGGTTTTTTGTAATAAAGGAGGGCCACATGTGCCAACAGTTCATTCAGAACACAGCAAGGGAGAGGAGAGAGAAAACACTGACCTGTTTTATTCGCCTTGGACCCCATGTTGATGATAGCCACCGGGATCGCGAAAATGATTCAGCATAAAAACCATCATTCAACAAACCCCTTCAGAAGTAAAATTCAAAGACATTAAAAATAATATGAGCACAGGCATAGCAAAACGAGTGATGTTCTTAGAACTAATATTAATGTCTAATGCCTTGTTATATCAACAGGTATTGGTTAGATCTAACACTAAAAATCTGGAAATACAAAATACAAATGCCCTCTACAAAATTTGGGGGCTTACGCTACACGGGTTGTAAAAATTGACAATGATAGTTCTACCACCTCTATTCCGTAAATGAAGAGTTGTAATTTTAATAGTGTGACCATAAGCAAAAAGAAACCAGTCTTACCTTGACTTGAAATTAGCGATCACAGCATCAATTGTATCAAAAGGATACTTCTTACTTCGTAGTTTCTTCCTAAGCTCAGAAACAGTGAAAGCTCTGCTCAGGACAAACAAGGCATATTTCAGTGTTCATTCTCAACAGTGACAACAAGATAGGCCAAAAACAAGTAAAATCCAATGGCCTGAATGCATAGCACACAAAATTCCATTAGACTATGGATGCTAAGACAAAGCCATCATGTCAGAAATTGAGAAAATCCGGGATTTCGCTGGCAGCAACAAGAAAAACATTCACTTGGTTCAGACCAGTGGCGGAAGGAGGGGGGGGGCAGCCCCCAATGCTGTACTAGTCCCTCTATTATATAGTAAATATATATTAAATAGTTACTTAGCCCCTCCTAATTTAGCCCAAGCAATGACTGTGTTTGAGGCCCAAACGCCCAGTTGGCCACTTACGTACGTATACAGCCCATTTAGCTTTAGGCCTTTAGCCATCTCCGTCTGTTCAGCTCTCACGAACTGAATGCCAAATGTCGCTGTGGCCTGCTTGTCTCGGTGTCTCGCTGACTCCTCGCGACTCATCTGTTCATCTTCTTCGATTTTTGGCTTCGCGCTCCACAGTTCCACCTCCACGCCTCTCACCTCTGCGGCTCTGCTGCCTGCTCTATCCACTCGCTCAGACTTGGAGACTGCCGCAATGCCGCTGCTGACCTGCCGATTAATTAGATCAGATAATATTGACTCCGCATCGCACAGGAGGTAAGGTGCTACTCCCTCTCATCTTATCTAATCAATAATCCTTATCTAAATTTCCCCTTTTTGATCTTAGATAATATGAAGAAGAGACTCTTCATAGTTTTTTCAAGCCGGTTGGTTCAACTGCTAATTGTATTGAATCCATTAGAAAGCCGAGGCTGCCAAGGTAACGTGGAAGGGGATGCTCCTAATGTGGAAGGGGAAACTCCTAATGATCATGTAGAGAATCCTAATAATCAGAGTAGTGCTCCCGTTGAGCCAATGGAAGCCGAGGTTGCCGAGCCTGAGCACGAACCAATTGTTGCTACTAGATTTGAGAGAGATCCTGGTAAACGTGTTCAAATATTGGAACTGCCAGCTGATCAACAAGACGAAGCTTGAAGATTTTATATTTCAGAGGGGCCATATCAACCAATATTGACAAAGTACCCACTCAGTGAATTAGCTCATCGTCGTCCATTTCAGAGCAGTTGGTTCAAGCAATTTCCTTGGCTAGAATATTCACCTCACACAAATCGTGCTTACTGTCTGCCATGTTTTTTATTTTCCAAGAAGCCAATTGGGAAATCAGGACCAGATGCATTCATAGTCAAGGGGTTTCAGAACTGGAAGAAAGTAAATGATGGAAATGAATGTTCTTTTCTAAAACACATGGGGGATGCTAGCTCAGCTCATAATTATTCAGTTGGGTGTTTTACTAATCTTAAGAACTCAATGGCTCAAATTGACAATGTGATTCTTAAACAAAAAGAGAGAACGCTTGCAACAGGACGACTAAGGCTTGCGGCTACTATTGTTTGCATTAGGTAATAAGAAAAAATTAACAAGTCTTTTTTATTTTTGCAACTAGAGTTATATGTGCTGGAGTATTTAATTTTAACTTGTTTTGTCTATATGCTTAGGTGGTTGACATTTCAAGGATGCCCCTTTAGAGGCCATGATGAATCTGTAAGTTCCTTAAATAGGGGTAATTTTCTTGAAATGCTCAAGCTTTTGGCTTTGTATAACAAGGAGGTTAATGAGGTTGTGCTAGAAAAGGCTCCCAAAAATGCAAAATACACTTCACCTGATGTCCAAAAGGAAATTCTTAGCATATTTGCTCGAAAAGTGCAGAAATCAATTAGAGAAGAAATTGGGAGTAGCAAGTTTTGCATAATGGTTGATGAAGCTCGAGATGAGTCCAAAAAAGAGCAAATGGCAATAGTCCTCCGATTTGTTAACAAGGAAGGATTTATAAAGGAGCGTTTCCTTGACCTAATCCATGTTAATGATACTACTGCTTTGACCCTTAAAGAGTCAATTTGTGCTGTCCTCTCAGCTAATGGCCTAAGTATACAAGATATAAGAGGACAAGGTTACGATGGGGCCAGTAATATGCGAGGGGAGTGGAATGGATTGAAAGCTCTAATTTTCAATGAGTGCCCGTATGCATATTATATTCATTGCATGGCTCATCAACTTCAGTTAGCCCTTGTAGCAGCATCAAGGGAGGTACATGAGGCACACAATTTTTTTCGGCATGCAAATTTCATCATAAATGTTGTTAGTGCTTCTCCTAAGCGCAACGATGAGTTGCTAGCAAATCAAGCCAAGGAAATTTCCCGTGAAATTGAATTGGGCGAGCTTGACACAGGGCAAGGGGCAAATCAGACATCCTCCCTACAAAGGCCAGGGGACACGAGATGGAGTTCCCACTACAGGTCTATTCTAAGCTTAAAGAAAATGTTTGGTGCCACAATTTCAGTCCTACGCAGCATTGCTAATGATTGTTCAGTTTCAAAGTATTCTCGCGGAGATGCCAGTGGTGCCTTATGAATCATTGTCACATTTGATTTTGTGTTTATTCTACTTCTAATGGAAAAGATTATGAAGATCACAGATGTGTTGTGTCAGACACTCCAAAAGAAGAACATTGATATCTTAAATGCGGTGGATTCTGTTTCTACCACAAAATTGTTGCTTGGTGAGTTGCGAAATAGTGGCTGGGAACCTCTTCTTGAGGAGATCAAACTGTTTTGTGGAAAGCACGAGATTGATATTCCGGATCTCAGTAAGAAGTATGTTTTTCCCCCAAATTATTTATTCTTTTATAAACTGTACTTCATCAATTAATCCATGTCTTCCCATCTGTGGGTATGTTGATGTGACTAAATCTCAAAACAAGAATGACAACACCACAGCCTTTCACCATTACAAAGTAGATTTGTTTAATGTTGCAATTGATCAACAACTAGCAGAGTTAGAAGATCGATTCAGTTCTCAAGCGACGGAGCTTTTGTCCCTTTGTGCTTCTTTGGATCCTAGGCTGGACACATTTAACATAGCAAATATATGCACTCTGGTGGAAAAATATTATCCTGCAGATTTCTCCAGTCAAGAAAGAGCTCAATTGGAGAGTCAGCTGCCACATTTTCAAATTGATGTATGCAACCATCTAGAACTAAACGAATTATCAACACTTGCTGATCTAACAGGTGGACTATTTAAAACAGGTAAATATTCATCTTATCCTATGGTGGACAGGTTGTTAAGATTAGTATTAACTCTTCCAGTATCAACTGCAACCACCGAAAGATGCTTTTCAGCTATGAAACTTGCGAAGACACGTCTTAGATGTACAATGGGAGATGGATTTTTGCGAGATTGTTTGGTAATTTATATTGAGAAGGAATTGGCTGCATCAATTAGTACCGATGAAATTATTGAAGCCTATGATCTTGCTGCTAGTCGTAGAGCTAAATTTAAGTTGATAGAAATGTAATTTTGTTTTGGTTAAGACTTGTGAAACATGCTACTATTATATATGATTAAAACCATATGGCATGGCTATCAGTTCTACTTTGCTTTGTTCATTGCCCCCACTATTCTCAAATCCTGGCTCCGCCCCTGGTTAAGACTTCAGACAAGTGCATTTGTTTGTGTGATCAGCAGACTGTTCATTTATGCTCGATACCCAGTTCATACTATAGAGTGAAATAGAACAAAAACATTCAGTACAAACATGTTGCTACCGACAGAGTTTCAGGAAAATCCATATAACATCTATAGGTGGGAATCATTCATCGGTTCTCACCTGGCAGCAAGCAATTCAATTGCAGCCTTCTCCACATCTCGCACCAAGCTTTCGCTAATTTCGCACACCACGTCGTCACTCTCCTCCTCTTCGAAAGAAAAATGCACAGACTCTTTGGCAGAGTTCTTTCCAATGGGCTCTAGGTCTAGGGCCCTGCCATTGGCATCCTTGCAATGGCCGAGCATTCATCTGGAATCGGCACAGCCTTATCCCTCGCTGCCCGGCAAGCGGCAAGAAGCCAACAACCAAATCAGCTAATTAAACCAAAATGGTCTAGAGAGCACCAAATTGAAGACCACTTCTGTAGCATCATAAACGCCTCACCTGCATTCCCTCTTCGAAAACACCTTGCCGGCAGGTCACAAGCTTCCGGCGCGGAGGCTCGCGCCAGCAACGAGCCATCCCATCTGCCCTGCAAAAGAAGCGAAAGTTTGTGAATTTGGGGCAGAGAAATCAGTAGGAGTTGGGCGGCGGCGTGGGGTCAGGGTAGAGAGGTACCGCGACGGGGGAGGAGGGTAAGCGCACGGGACCGCAGGCATAGCTCCAGCCCCGGCAGAAGATGGAGGAGGCGGCGGCCCGCCGCCATGGCCGACATCCAAGCGGCTAGTAGCGTGACGGCAGCACCACTGCAGCAGTTTTCTTTGCCACTTTTACAGTTCGGCCCTTTAAGGTTGTAGCTCGTTTTACTCTTGGGAAACTTGTGTTGAAGATTAAGAAAACGAGAGTAACCATTTGAGTACTCAAATTGTGTTGCAAAATGTGTCTTGTTTTATATGTAATTTTAACTATATATTTATAGAAAATACGCCAACAACTATAACATCAAGCTAATATATCTTTGTTGAGCGTTACTCTTCTTATAGGAATATTTTCTATAAATTGATTAAAATTTGAAAAGTTACATTATAAAAATACTAAGACGCCTTTACAGTTCGGCCCTTTAAGGTTGTAGCTCGTTTTGTTTATTTTGTCCAAAAGATGACCAGTCTAAGGGATAAAAAGGCCCATGGCAATTGAACGTGCTTAAGAGTGCTAGTATAATTTGGATTTGAAAAACAAAAGTAGCCAATGAAACTTGCAATATGGTAGGAACAAGTCTTGTATTTTTGTTTATTTCTTTTGTAATATTGTCCGGAGCATATGGTGCACTCAATATACACTTATGTACGCCTAGACATATTGGATCTGTATATGTTAATATTGTTAAAGTCGCTACTTTCTCACTATCGAATATTGACTGAAAAAAATATCAGACACATGTAACGCTAAACATAGGGTTTGGTCCCTGGTTACTAGTGAGCAGGGTGGAACCATTACGGTTAACCACCTATGCCAATGTTCGCTTTCTCCTTTCTAGTTCGTGTTTCAAATTTGCTTTTGAATCAGGTCAAGATCCTAGCATCCTTATGCTTTCTTTGCGAATTTAAATATCATGTTAAACCTTGTAACTAAGAATCTTTCAATGGAACTTAGCCGAGTTTAAGTTTTGACTTGATGCTATGCTGACATTTATGACTAATTGTTGTTTTAGTGGCATGATAACCCTACATGTATTTGTGGACATGAGGATGTATCTATTCCATGAAAAAAAAACTCACAAAGGCTTGGATTGAAAGAACGCCTTTTGGCTCCGTCTCTAAAACTACAATAGTATTGTAACAAAGCCAGAGTAACCTAAAACTCAATTTCATCACCTCTTTTAGTTTTTTTGGGTTTTTTTATCTATTTCATCCACTATATAGTACTCCCTCTATTCTTCCTCCATTTTATTCAAATATAAGACATTATGATTTTTTTTGGTATACATAGTTTTTTCTACACACTTAATATACATTGGCAATGTTCTGCAACACTACTTCAACAGTACTTTTAGCAGAACGAACAATGTTTTTCTCTCATAAAAAATCAGCATAAGCCAAATTCAGCAAAACGAACAGGGCATTATGTCTAAATACATAGAAAACTAATGCATATAGAAAAACTAAAATATCTTATAATTTGGAATGAAGGGAGTATAAATTATAAGATGCTTTAGCCTTTTTAGATTCATAGTTTTTACTAAGTATTTAGATATATATTATGTATAGGTACATAATGAATGAATATATATATATATATATATATATAATATATATATATAATATATATATATATATCTTAAAAGTCAAAATATTTTATAATACACGAAAGCAAATAGAGGAGCCGTATCTCCGTAGAGCGGCACCAGACGAGGCCAAAGTTTTACAGGAGATCCATGTGCACCAAAAGCGTGCCATCCCAACACATCTCATCAAACTGTGACCGATCAGGGCCATGATTTTTCACCCCTTTTCTTCCGCAAAATAAACCCGGAAAGCACCGAAAGGCGAACCCCCTGTGCGCGTCCCGCGTAAGCATCACGCGAGTCGTCGGCGCCCGCGGATCCGCGATCGGACGGCCCACGTCCGCCCGTCACCCTATAAAACGACCCCACGGGCACCCGGTAGCCAAATCCCCCGACTCCTCGCTTCCTCCCGTTTGTGGCCCGAGCCCCCGCGACACACCGTCGCCGTCGCCGTCGCCGCCGCGCGCCTCGGAGAAGAGAGGGAGGCGGCCCCTGCACCGAACCCGCGCCACCCCCGCTGATCCCCCCGGCACCGATCGGTACGGCCCCTCCCTTGATTGGATCGGCTCGATCTGTGGAGCCCTAACCTAGGTTCGATTTGATCTGTGGATTTTGGGGATTTTGTTTAGGGTTTGATCGATGGCGTCGAAGAGGATCCTGAAGGAGTTGAAGGACCTGCAGAAGGACCCGCCCACCTCCTGCAGCGCAGGTGATTTGCTCTCTAGCTCTGTGGTTTGTCCAGATCTTGCGGAATTGTGTTGCGATTGCGATTGCGATTGCGATTGCGATTGCGATTGCGATGTACGCGTCGTCCGTATGTGTTAGATTGGTGTTTGTTTCCTCGGCTCGTGATCGATGCAGTTAGAGCTCTGGTTACTTGTATTGGTCGCATGTGATTATTTTGTCGAGAACCCTGGTTTGGTTATTTTATTATGCTTGTTTTAAAATTCCGTGTGGTTGATTCTGCACTACTTGGCTGTGCTTACATGTTCCGTAAGCTCTTAGAGTTTATGATATCGGTGTTTCCTTTCTTAGCTGTACACGTGAGATGTGAAGTCAATTAGACTCGAAAGCTGGTGGAGATAGTGTCAGTTCATCAGTCGTTACATGATATGTTGTCTGAGTACAGTTAAACCACTGAGTTATTGTATAGTAGAATCAATCGTCAGTTAACTTAAACACAAGGGGTCTTACCATGACATGATTTGTCAGCAAGGATGTCTGTCAAGGTTGTGCTGTATTCTGCATTTGTTTTATTCATGTATAGCTTTGCAGGCATACTGATGTTCTTTGTTTAGTCTGATATGGCTATTGCATATGTGATGGCTTCTATTGTTGAGATGTTTGCTCCATCTGTTCCAATCATATTCTCTTGTTTTGGCGTGGAACCTGTGCATTTTGGATCAGAAGACCAGTCCAGTTGGAAACCCTCCCCCCCCCCCCCCCCCCCACACCCCCCCCCCCCCCCCCCCCCCCCCCCCCCCCCCCCCCCCCCCCCACACCCCAACCCCAACCCCAACCCCTCACCACACCACCACCATTGAGTCACAATTTGTTTTACTTTTGTAGTCACCTGTCTGCGCGTAGAGCTGCACTAACTGTTCTTATTGTCAGGTCCTGTTGGTGAGGACATGTTCCATTGGCAAGTACCATCATGGGGCCTCGGACAGCCCATTTGCAGGTGGGGTATTCTTGGTGAACATTCACTTCCCACCGGATTATCCTTTCAAGCCACCAAAGGTAATTTCTCTAGATTCTGGTTTCTAATGCCAGTTCTACCTGTATATTATGATTCCTAGAGCTGCAATTGTGCATCCTCAATCAACATATCATATGGCAACTCTTAAATCAGTTAAAGTGATCTGATGTTCAAATGATACGCTTTATTTTCAGGTGTCTTTCCGACCAAGGTTTCCACCCGAACATTAACGCAATGGCAGCATTTGCCTTGACATCCTTAAGGAACAGTGGAGCCCTGCTTTAACCATATCAAAGGTAAATTGCCTACATTGTGTATGTTGTGAGTTTTAGGGCCTGTTTGGCTGCCAACACGACCCACCCAATCCACATGGTTGGGAGGAATTGAGGCCTCTTGGTTCTCACCTTAACAAATATGAATTGAGATGCAAGTACTGAGGTGGGTCGATTGGATTGTAACCAAAAACGCCCTGACATTTTTGGCCCACAATTTCTATTACTTCATGAGGCATTGTAGTAGGAATGAGATGTTGGCTTATTTCTGACTGGTTATGAGTCTGTAGTCTGTTCTGTTCTGTCTTAAAGGTTCTCCTGTCTGATCGTTCTCCTAATCTGATTCTTGCTTACGGACCCGAACCCTGATGATCCTCTTGTTCCTGAGATTGCTCACATGTACAAGACTGACAGGGCCAAGTATGAGTCCACTGCGCGCTCCTGGACGCAGAAGTATGCCATGGGCTAGAAGTGTGGCTACAAGCTGGCCAAACTGGTGAATGTGCCGACCCCCAAAATCGTTATCACCTAAATAACCAGTCAAGTCCACTCCGTCCAGCAAGTATGAATGGACTTTTGAGGGCTATTGTGTCCTGTTGAACTCATGTATTACCTTGTGAAGTCCGTTGTGTCTGGTAGTCTGTTCTACCTGACCGTTCCGTATTGGATGTTGCTCGTTAATCATATTTCTATATGGTTCGTGGTGTCCGTTGTGTTTCTTTAATCTGTCTGCTGCTTCATTCCGGATGAAAAGAACCAGTGACGTCCTAGTGAGGTAGGGGTTATGAAGAACCTAGTCCGAGCTTCTCCAAATTTAGCCGCAAGTTGATTGGATGGTTAACTACTATCCTGTTATTATCCTTGGCGAGTAGAGTTTTGATTTGATTCCTAAGCTAAGAGGCTCCTCTTTAAGAAAGTTTCATCAATTACTTCAAGTTTAGCACATAGAGGGTTATAAGAGCAATTTTCTTTATTTCTTTATTTGCTAGTTATAGGAATATGTTGAAGTGCGTGCCTGGTGCAAGCAGTGGTTAGAGTCTTGCCGCCTGTGATTGGAAGGTCTCGGATTCGAGTCGTGGTCTCCTCGTATTGCACAGGCAAGGGTAAGGCTTGCACTGACATCTTTCCTAGACCCTACACAGCCTATGATCGGAAGGTTCGGGTGCGAGTCACAGTGCTTCTCGTATGCATAGGCACGGATAAGTCTCGCCACTTACATCCTTTCCGGACCTCGCACAGAGCGGGAGCTTTCTATACTGGGTACGCTCTAGTTATAGGAATATGCTACGGACTTTTTAAGGGCTCGTTGCGAGCGGCCGGCG
>NW_027097594.1:0-25758 GCF_019320115.1 Miscanthus floridulus
TATATGCTATTGCAGATAGTGGTCTAATCAATCCAATTTCCAGAGGGAATAGCAAAAGATGTGATAGTAAGAATACATTATCACTATGTCCCTACCAACTTCATGGTCCTAGACATGGGAGAAGAAGAAGAATACCTATCATCCTTGGAAGACCGTTCCTCAACACAACCAACATGATCATCTATGTCGAATCTAGACAAGTCCACTTCCAATTCCAGGAGAAAAGGTACACTGCTATTTCAATAGTTGTACCACTTATGAATAGCCAAAGAAGACCCGCTCCAAGAGGAGACGCCGAGTGTATTAACGCTGGAAGAATAAACTCCCAAAGAAGGAAGATGAAGAACCTATGAAAGATGAACCTACTCTACCCAAATCAAATCCACGGATCAAGAAGGTGTGGAAGGAAAAGGTGACATCACCAGAGTCAGCATCGCAAGAGGTGCAACCATCAAGGTCTCCATCTCTGGGACCGATAAATGCACCCAAAGAATAAACAAGTTAGGAGAAAAGTCCTGTCTGGAGGACTTAAAAATCCGAACCCTCGTCAGGAGGTAAATTTGGTAGTTATCTATATTTACTTTTTTGCATTGCTTGAATTGTTTTACTTTAATACATTTACTTTTCTGCATTAGCATTGCATTTAGAAAAAAAATCTTATCATTGCATTATAATTCTTAAGCCCCATGTGAGTACTTTTACAGTGTGTAAAAAGCCGCAAGAATATTCACCGTGGTGGGATAAAAATAAAAATAAAAATACCATGCATTCAATTATATCAGAAACTCTAAAAAAATATATGAGACATACATCCTATTAGAATTTTGCCACTTCAAAAATATTTCTAAAACCTCAAGAATAACTAGTCTTCGGATGGCTGACCGCTAACCCCTTATCCTAATCCGTTTCACGAGTTTTGGTGTTCTTGTTAACATTTTGCTGGACGATGCATGAAATCTAGAGCAAGTTTACCCAATTGTATCCATCTCACTTCACTTGATGGACGAGAAATACATCAGCTGGAAAAACCGCTCTAAGAAGGATCACTCAACTTCAACATTCGACCATGACAACATCCAGCTTGGGGAAGGGCATCACCATGTATCTAGCTAAGTATTTCTTTTCTTTTGTTATTCTTAAGTTTGCTTTATATAAAAAAAGATGCATAATTAAAAACAAAACAAAAACTTATCTTTGTGTTAGATATATATATATTAGTAAGGTGTGATCTTAAAAATAAAAACAAAATGAAAAGATGTGTAGTTTTCTTTAAGTTTGATTTTAAGAGCTGAATAAAATAAAAGGACTTTGAAGGTAATCTCTTGATTGAAAATGATGAATAGTTGCCCCTTTTAAGTACCTAGTTTTTATCCTTGAATTCTCCCAAGTTTTAGATAAGACTGTTTTGATATAAGAATTTACTCTGAACTTGAAACTCATGGGTAGCATATGCTTGATCTAAGTCTAGGTAATTAACGGATATGATATGATAAGGTCTGAGCTGTTGTTTATCTTATTCCAAGTGATACAAAAGTTCTGGAGATTTATCTTTTGAAAAACTTAAATGCTACATGATGAGCTCCTGTATGACAAAGTTTGAATTCCTACTAGAGCCAAACATGATATTTAGGCTAAGAAAACTTCCACTCATATATGTTGCTTGTTATGCATTGAGTTTAGTCAAGCTTTGTTGACCCTTATGAGAGGTTTGTCATACTTTTAAAATCAAGATCATGTACACACCACCCATATATGCACTACTCCTACACTGGGGGTAGGCGCAAAAACATGCCATTCCATCTAGATCCACCTAAAAATATTTTACTCCTACACTGGGAGAAAACACCAAAAACATGCTTGATAGATTTTCCATCCCCCAAATAAATGCTCTAAGTTCTTGTTGCTATCTCTCAAAAGTTTTGTTGCAAAAGAAAGAAGCATGGGGCTATCCAAAAGTTATTCATAAAAAGACAAAAAATGAAAGAGTTGAAAAAATGACAAGTGTCTAAGATATCTAAAACAATGGGTACTCAGATGCCCGTCTGAAAAAAGGGAGAGATGAATAAGATAGCCCATGTTTTCTTGCAAATGTTTCCATGTTTCAAAAGAAAGATATATTTTCAATGAGCATAGTAGAATTAAGTTAGCCACCATATATACATTCACCATACATCCACACACATGCACATCTTGATTTGATTGTATGACTCAACTCTCTTTGGATCTGAGGTTTGACTTTACAATATGTGTATTGCAAGTATGCTCTTTCATGATTTTTTCACTCCTATGAGCTCCACATAAGCCTTAGTTGTAGCAAGAGAAATGCATAACATCATTATTTCCTCGATGAGGATCCACAAATACCAAATATATTGAGAGACTTGAGAGTGTCATACAAAGAAAGCTCTGAGTTTTATTTTGAAAACCTATAAAAACTCTAGAGTAATAGTTAAACAAAGAACCTGAGACATAGTGCTTGAATTGATCATTCTGTCTTTCAATTGCTTAAGACCCAAGTGAAGGCTAAGAAGCCCCATGGTTGAAGGTAATACGGGTAAGTTTGAAAGTCAGATCGGTTTATTCTAATCCAGAGGAGAATTTTTGTTTGAACACATGTGTACTTTTGAGAAGTGAAAACATCGAAGCAACTCTTGATCCACTGTTGAGTTTAGCATTGCTCATGGATGAGAAAAGGTTAAGCTTGGGGGAGTTTGTTGACGGTAGTTAACAAACATTATAAACTGTTAATAGAACTTGAATAAGGGCATGAAAGTAATTACCAACATAGACTTAAGGGTTTAAACTAACAAATTTCATGAGTTTTGGTGAATTTGTGTTTTCAGCAGGGTTTATCTAGAAAATCATCAAGGTGGACCTAGATGTCAGAAGTAACCGCACTTATCCTCAGCGAAAATAACTCTAGAAGGTTCTAGAGGACACCAGGAGCCAAGCCACCGAAGAAGACCGCGAGACGCTGCCCCGGCCCCACCTGTAGGCCGGCTGGCCTATGGGCCCCACTATCATCCTCCTCCTTCAAACGTCGGTTCTCCACTGCCATAGGGTTTGCATCTACGCCGTCCTTTCAAGTCAGTTTGATCCGAGGGCTTAGAATTGATGCTACGACCTATATATACCAGCCCCTATGCCCCTCCCTCAGGCATTGGATTGCATTCAGTCAAGAAGATAGAAACCCTAATCATCCTTAGAGCTCCACCATATTTTAGGGCACAGCTAGCTAGGCTAGGTCTAGAGGAAGGCAAGCTTCGCTTGGATTCTAGATCTTGTCAAGAGCGTGGCTTGGTATAGCCCCTTGTATCATCTTTTGTATCTTTTATTATTCATATGTTTGCTACAATTGATTTGACATTGTTCTTAATATTATTCATGTTTCTACTTATCATGTTCGTCGTCTACTTTGATTTTATGCTTAGTATAGTTAGATTATCATCATGTTCAAGCATAAGTTCATATAGCGCTCGCTCCAAGGTACCAGGGGTGAGTGGTCGACATTGTTTAAGCATGGTGCTTATACGTTGTTTACCTACAAATGCACCCTATATTCTGGGCCATGTGGTAGATCACGGATGTGACACTCCCGTTGAGTCCTTTGCAGTCCACTCCTCGAATATAGGACAAGTAGGATCTAGTTACAAAGGAAGACAAGCTTTGTTCTTAATCTTCATTAATAATATCCCTTATGTGTAGATATGAAGTTGATCTTAGCCATGACTACTAAGTGTAATTGCACTAATCAACGTATGCTTTCACTTGTAATTAAGAATGAATTAGGAATTATTCCTCTAATATTCTACTTAGCCATGCTAATGCCATAGAAAAAAGTACTCTGAGTGATCATTTATTATTACTTACCATTTAGATACATTTATCTCTTGACTTACCCCTGTTGTGAGTAGAAGTTTGGTTATGGTTTATCTCTCCATCATATGTATAAGTTATCAATATATACCAACTGCCCGTCCTTCCCTGTGGTAAAAATATAAATAACGATACCTGAAATACTTCTGGGTAAAGTTCTACAATGGTATATTATCTGTGCGCTTACATATCCATTTATATTCATATTTATATTATTTCTAGTCACATAAAATATTAGAAGTACTTCTTAGTATCATTCTAGTAGTGATTCTAGGTAGTACCAACAAGCAATTCTAGCATCATCTCTAGGGATGACAACTTAGTAAATGTGGTGCCAATAAACATTAGGTGGATACTAAAACAAGTGACAAGTTAATAAATACCAACAATGTGTTAAGATTGAAAATCTAGCCCAGGCTACACCTATGGTTTCCTTTCTCATGTTGGTGGGAGCTGAGAATCTCTTGTCACAGGGAAGCGATTTGAGATATAGGGATGAATGCAAAACAGAATCTGTTCCTTAATTCTTCCCAATCTCTGTTTACCTTCCCTACATTGTGGGTGGAGGTTGTTTTACCCTCTCAAAAGAAGGGAAACAACTTCTACCAAAGGTTTTCTTGTGCCATGCTTGAGATTGTCAAGCACGCACAGAGCTGCTCTAAACTCCCATAGATGATGGCAAAAGTTTTTGTAAATTTAACTTGAGAAGATTTGTTCCCTAACATGGCTATAAAGCCAGGATGGAGTTCATAGCCAGAAGCTATGATTGGCTTTGATGGTGGTGGCTCTTGAGAAATTGTCCTTAAGAGCACAAAGATTTTGAGTTGAAGGCTTCATGATGAAAAGAAAACAATAAATACTATTTTTTTGAAAAGAAAGATAGAACACAAGGATACATGGGTGAACTAGGTTCGGAGATAATTACGACAACCATTCCTTGGCAACGATGCCAGAAATGCTTGTTGGTATTTCTTAACGCATACATAAATAATCCGCAAGCACACAGAATTACCGTTGCAGCATTTCACCCAGAAGTATTCAGGGTATCGTATTTCCACGAGGAACGGAGGTGTAGGAGTCTCTTAAGCTAGTTCACCTAATGATAACAAGAAGAAAGATAGCTCAGGTAGCGATGTTTTCTAAGGATAGAGATCCTAAGCTAAGATAGCTTTGCACTGTAGACTTGCTTCGGGCACCGGCTTATACTTGGTCTGTCAAGTACCTCTGGCTTCCAGCTCTATGCCATACCTAGATGTGGGGATTTATGAGGGATAGACATGGCTATCACCACCTGCCACCTACCCCTCAACCATGGAGTATGAGGCAAACAAAGGTAGCCTCTTGCCTAGTCGCCACGTCTACGCTATCGACTACTACTCTAGCATCGATCAGGGTTATCCATCTTTATCAGGGCCCTTTACTAGAGTATTCATCACAAGGACAAACGATGACCCCAAAAGTAAATAATGAACAAGATTAACTTAAAGTAGAACTCACCACCGAAGATAAACACGAACCTTATACTCCAAGTAGTATTCAATTCATAGAGGTACAAGTGGACAGGAGCCGATGATTCCTGACATTCCTTCCACTAAGTGATGAGGACATGACCTCCATACATATGACCATGCTTGGAGAACCATATGGAGACCAAGGAGATCAGCGAGGGTGTCCAAGTCAAGAAGGAGGTCCGAGGCTAATTCGGTTCGAGTCCCCGAGGTGGAGGCCCAAAGCAACTCAAGTTCAAGTCTGTCTCGGTCTCCAGGACCAGTTTTCCTTAAACTGGTCATGCAGCACGCATCCTGACTCCGTTTTCGATGATCCACATATGGATGGAAAGCTAATTGGATAAGGAAGCCAACCCAATTGGTTTCACATCAAAATCCCTTCGGAATCAACAGGAATCGTCGAAACAAGTCAGTGTCCAGAATCTGTCAGGGTGCAGCGACACCGTCTTTTGGTCCATTGGACCGTGTATCGTGTTTGGGCCCATTAGGGGGCGCATCCAGGGGGGGTGACGCCCAAGACTCTATAAATACCAGCCATCGCTCTCCTTAGGGTTTGGGTTTTGTTTAGTTCTTGATTTCCTCATAAAATAGACATCGTTTTGCTGCAACTGTCGCCGCTAAGGCCGCTTGCTGTGAACCAGGGCCCCAGTTCTTGATCTTGTTCGCCTGTGGCGATTAGTCCTTTTGAATAAAGACTTGAACTCCTTCTCATTATCATAAGCCTCATATTTATTTGCAATTTCAGATTGCGTTCATCTCGTTCTTGCTTGTGTTCTCGATTCACTTGCAGGAAAGCCTTCTCGGCGAGGTCAATCGCGTTCGCGTGATTGATAACCAACGGAGCAGTGGTGTAACGGTTGCGGGGGTCCGAATCAGTCTTGGTTTGAAGCCTAGATCGTGAACGTCGAGTCTCCACCAATCGACGCTATCATACCTTTTGGAAGATCGGGCCTTGTCTACATCACTAAGTGTATAAGTGGCCCCGAGTACACTAGTGGAGGTAGCCAACAACTCTAGTACATTCTATTCTAGATAGAAGCTAAGATATGAGTGTGGCTCTTCTTCTCTTTTGATACATTGTGTTGTATCTTTTGTTTGATCTTCCTTGATGAATGAATTGTGAGAGGGTGGCCTCCTCCTTTTATAGCTCACCAAGGATGGTTTGCTAAGGTATTTTAGGAAAGCCCCATCACAACTGACCTTAGGGGCATTGAATGCACCGCCCTACCGAAGGTGGGCCTAAGTGGTGCCAGTGGTAGTGTGTGTGTGTGGTCGCACATTGGCTAGGCCGCCTCATCACTGCCTTCACCAGCTAGGTTGCTTGATGGGTCTGGAGCATAGCCACGTGGGTGCTTGGTCCTATATCTTTGGTTGAGTGGGCATTATCCTAGTTCCTTTACGCAAGATCTACTTTATGCTTCTCTAGATTGCACCTTTTGATGTGTTTTCCTTTGTATTCCATGTATATGTCCTGAAAATGATCAACTCACCAAAACTCATGGAATTCGTTAGTATAAACCCTATTTACTAAGTTTTAGAGTTTGTTTGTGTGGATTTCATGCAAAGTTGGTGGGTGAAAATATGAGTTAAGGACCGCCAACACGCCTCCCATACGAGGAATATGGAACCCCCAGGGGCTGAGCGAACCACCTAGAATAAAGACCACCATAGCTCATAGTGGACAGGGACCCCAAGAAGCCCTTGGACAACATGATGAAGATGGAGAGGTGGAGGATCCCCTGTGGGGTCAAGTCATGGAGGCGGAGCCCGTAGTAGTGTAGCAACTACCAGAGTAAGGGGTGCACCGACATCCCAAACCCAAAACAGTGGAAATGGGCGAAAGAGACGACCTCATTATCCTCCGCCGGCCTTGGCTCCACTTTGGTTCTCGGTGGAACTTTCCACCCAAATGTGTCGACGGCGTCTGGGATCACCGCCTACTGTCATTGTTGGTCGAACGCCTTGCGATCGATGGATGACTTCGTCCACTGTGTGATCATGGTCCTCATAGGAGTCGTCAGTGGAACAAAGGGCATAGTAGTGTGGAGGGTAAAAGCTTTGGGATGAAAGGAGGAGATCTAGGGAGGGAAGGTAGATGATCGTAGAAGGTAGCAGGTAACCTTGCCTCTCATGCCCTTGTGTCTTCTACAGTTTGGGGGCCATGGAACCATCCCATGCCCCACGACCACTGAGATGTTTGCATGGGTGGGTGGTTCAGCTTTGCCCATCACATCAATGCAATAGGCCATGAGGTGATGTCCCTACTGGAACTGCCTGCTGATGCCACCCACGCGCATGCCTACACGAGAATCCAGGAGCCTACAAGATGAAAATGGATGTTGCACGTCATTCATCAATACTATCTAGGTAGTCACAATTTCAAACCACCAGACCTTCTTTCCTTGGTTAGCAACTTGCAAGTGAAAAGTAAAAGAGACCAGAAAGGATATTTATACTCGACGTAGTTGTTAACAAACATTAGAAGACGTAGAGTCCCCATAGAGTTACTAATTAGTAATAAAATAGATTCAGAATACGAGGGATTGACATGTTTTCCTGCTCTGATAATGAGAAAGTCTGGTGCTTTAAATACATAGAGCTGCGGACTTTCTAGTTATCAGAGCAGGAGAATAGTCAACCCCTCGACTACTACACTGGCGATTCGAGTAGTAACGATGATGAGCAATGGGAACGTACTCGAGCGATGGCAAGTACAGCACCGATTGCGACTCCAGCAAGAAGGACAATTCGGAGTACTATGACTCGTCCAACGATGAGTCTGGCAAGTTGATGAATTGCTAGAGCATTAGTGAGGAGGAAGATGCTTTTTTTCTCTTTCTCTAGAAACTTAAATCCCCTTAGAATCCATGACTTTTTTTAGGTTGGAAAATCCATGGCAATATCAATAACCCATTTAGTTATTTATGGAGGATTTTCCATCCCTAGGCATGACTTCCCCTTGATTCCAAATTGTAGGCCTTAGTTCAAACAACCACAGATGTAGTCACACACATAAAATAATCGGTAGATGTTGCGCAACAAGCTATAGCGAGCATGTTTATTTTTCTTTTTTGGTAATTTTTAGGTGTCAAATTCATGGATCTTTTAATTATTTATTACCATCCTCTTTTAGTTTTATGTTTATTTATACTATGAAAAAAATAAAAAAGGCAACAACTCACTGATCCGATATATAAATAGGTGCACAATAGAAAAAATTAAAAGAGGGACATTAGGTAACATTTTATCGTAATCATTTTCTATTAAAACATGAAATAAATTATGGTCTCTGCTAAGCAGACGAGGTGATCTGCCTGCCTAAAAATTTGATTTTGCACCGCGCCAAGCAGTCCCACAAACACGCACTGAAAATTAGATGTCTCTCTTTTGCCCTCCGCACGAAAATAGTTTTGCCACGCCATTAATTTCAGACATGGGCATTATGGTATTGTGATGACCACATAAAAGAGCATAGAGTCACCATCTCTGCCTACATCTTTATTCTCCAGCCGCATCGTCTCTCCTCTAGCTCCAAATCCTTGCCCCATGGTGGCCTCCCTCTCCACTCTCTAGCCTCCCCCTCTGCCACCCCACTCAGGACCCTAGGCACCCTCGGCACAGTAGCTCAACTCAATCTCCACTCTCTAGTCGCACCCACTCTCATACCTTTCTGAACCCTAGCTGGAGCTAGATCCCCTTCAATTCGTCGATAGCTGGTCAGCTGACGGTCGAAGGACCGCCTCACCGATAGTATAGGCTGGATCCAGATCCCCTACCTTGGCACCTGTCATGACCGATCAGATCCAAACCCTAGCTAGAGCAGATCTGGTACCCCTTCGTCAACACCGGCCACACCAGTTCCACGACCACGATGATAAGACGGCAGTGCCGATGATGAAGTGTAGCTAGGGTACACGGAGGAAGAGGTACCCAAATTCCTTTTTATGATGTGTGCTGTATTATAGTGGTTAAACATGGGATATAGATAGTGATGGGGTTACATATTTCATATAGTTGAGTGTAGCTTATACAGCGGTACCGTATAAGCTGTAGTGACTAGTTAGGCACTTATTTGCATACTCTTGCCCTATTATTTAACATTCGGTAGAAGCTTTAGTTAATAAATACCTTTGTAATCTTGATGAACAACCACTAAATGCTTTTGAATGAGAGCAGGAGGCACAAATCGCAAAGAATCATAGGAAGATGAAAAAACCAGGGGAGGTAGTTGAGGGATTTGATGATACAGATGAAACAAATTTAGACTTAGAAGATGAGTCAGTGCCCCTAGCAATTGTGGTGCTTATTCTATCTTGCATTTAGTTCAGAGGGGGTGTAGGTAGCAATGCAATGCTTTACTATTTGGATAGCAATGCAATTTATACATGCTTGCTGCTTAAGTTTGTATCTCCAATTTTAGAGTCTGGGTCGAAGAAGCCATAGAGGAGGCTCTTCCATCAGGACAAAAGGCAGTGCTACCATGAGTCCTAGGTGAAGGCAGCCCAAGCGAGTGAATTCAACATGACTAGGATAGTTGACTCATGGAGTTTGTACTCGAAAGGTCGC
The DNA here is from genome assembly GCF_019320115.1 of Miscanthus floridulus. NCBI lineage: Eukaryota > Viridiplantae > Streptophyta > Magnoliopsida > Poales > Poaceae > Miscanthus > Miscanthus floridulus. Next base: position 9,951 of record NW_027097594.1, read on the forward strand.
CATTAGCAAAAGCTGGAGGTATCAGCACAAGATGAACACAATTCTCCATCACCACCAACACCTGTACCCTAGGATCAATTCCAAATTCTTGAATTGACTAGAGACATTTGTTGAGATGGCACCCTACTTAGCCCTGTGAGAGACTGGTCATGACCAGATGATGATAGCCATGTCGAAGAGGAGCCCTCTGAGCAAACTCATGTCTGCCCCCACCCACAGAACAATGAAAGTTGTGAAGGTTGGTATTACCTTATAGATGTGTATCAATCAATTCGCACTAGCTACTTGATATCCATGTTACTTTTCTAACAATATGAATGTATGAAAATTGTGTAGTACTATCTCTATTATCGAGGGGAACAGAAGGCCACATGATCCATTGCAAGCTGCCAAGTTTGCCTTAGAGACAGGTGTAGTAGTCATGTGTCAAGTACCAATTTTGACACATTGGAAACACTACAAGAAGCTCTCCAGCATCATCCATTACAAAACTTTGTGGACAGGCTAAGTGTATATATGGGTATCCACTCTTGACATTCAACTCTCCTTTGAGGAACTTTAACAGATTTACTTTTCATTGACACTACTGCGTGTAGTCAAGGCTAGGCATTAACAAGGCTCACCCACCAACACAAGAAGCTTGCTAGAATGTATTGCAGTCTGGGTGTAGCACCTAGTTTTAAGGACAAAACTAGATACACACCATATGTGATTCCAGGAAGTCAAATCTCACAAATAGCTACAAATAAATGTAATATCAATAGACAATGCTTAATATATAACATACTTAGTATAAAGGATATAACCTTAGACAATAAATAGCGGAAAGACAACTCTAATCTTTGGGTGAAGACTCCAATTCATAGGGACAACTAACTGGTTGATCACAAGCCTAACTCCTCCAGACTAGCAATCTGGTACCCATTCAGAATTTTTCCAAAGATTTAAAAAGTAAAGCAAGCGTAAGTATATGTCGTACTCAACAAATATAACATGGGGTTCATGAGGCTCAAAAGGCTGACACTGGTTTAACTGCGATTAGCTTTCAATGAGTCATAATTTTAGCAATAGGGTGGCAATAAGTTTATTCACAAGCCCATATAAACACATGATTCGGTAAACATGAATAATGAATAGCATAAATAGTAATCATTAGTGTGCATCTTCATCATCGGTATCATCCGTGTTCTTCATCTATTCCGTAAGGGTCCAAGGTCGCTCATGACCGTGAGCATGGCGGATATACCAGTTTTACACTCTGTAGAGGTTGTACACTTTCACTGTGAGTCGTGATTTACCCTTTCACCCGAGGTGGCCAACCTCTTGACCCACTACCAAGGAAGGTCGGTAGGGTTCACTATGAAGTCTTTCAAAGGTTCATCTAACAAGTTAGGGCCGCTAAGGTTTCCCCATCAATAAGCATGGACCCCCCTCCAAGGAGTGACTAACAAAATACCAAGGAACCAAAGTGCACCCTCTTGGTAGGCCAAGATCATACCTGTCGGAGCCCCTCTTGCTCCATAAAGGTAACCACTAACACACTAGAAATAGTCCTCATATTGAGCTAAAGCCAGAGCCATGTAGCCCTCATAGCTGTACTATAAGTCCTGGATGTTCGCTTACAGATAAGTCCTTAGGGAGAGGAATCTAGAGCACCATAAAATAGCCCAATGCTCTAGCCCCCTTGTTCCATGTTGCTAAAAAGCATCTTTTAATGTTTATTACATAATCCATTAGTCATGTTACAAGATCATGGCTTTAGTTTGAGCACTAGCATCATTCTACGTACCCAATGCAATAACCCATAGGAATCAAGGAATCCAATATATCAAATAGCTAGGAAAATTACTACGGTTTCCAAGGTAGGCACATGCATATGATTAAATTATTAAAGTAAATAGGACAACAAGGAAGATCCCATGCTATACTTGCCTTAACTTAGATCCTTCTTCTAGTCCAAACCTTTAATAAATTGCTTCTAGATTCATCGTGTATAGCTTACCGACTGGACATGATCATAAAACACCACACGCATCCATGCAATCATACATGAATCAAACAATAGAAATAAATTAGAACAATACACCAATCATAATAAACAATAGGTAAAAAGGTTTTAAAGATGTTCTACATGTTACTATGAACACACAGACGCGAAAAACACTCTAATCGAAGCTATAACAAAAACATTATGAATTAAACAAGATTTGCTTTAATAAAATAATAGATTAAATCTAACCTCAAATTTTAAAAGTTAAAAATAAATTTAATAGTAGGATGAACATGTAGATTACTCAATTACGAATCTAACGCAACTTGACTGGATCAAAACGGAGTTAAAACAAAGATTTTATGGCCTAAATAAGACTAGTGGCAAAACTGTAAATAGATGAAAGTGTATTTTGGATCTAACCGAAGAAACTACGTTTTAAAAAGAAGAAAACGTATTCTGAATCTAACAGAGGGATTTTATGGTTTCTGAAAGAGAAAACGTGTTCTAAATCTACAAGAAAGAAACTACGCTTTCGGAATAGGAAAGCATATTCTGGAAGTGTGCCATGGACTTTGGGTTATATTACGCGAAACTATAGGGGCTCTTTTGCAAATAAACCCGACGAAGGGGTACGACGAAGGGAGGGGGAGAGAGAGTTGCCGACTAGAGAAGAAAACCAGCGCAGTAGGGCTCCATTACCGGGGGTGAGAAGCTAACCGGAGCGCTTGGTTTGGGCCCTAGAGGCCATGGTTTGATGAGCCGAGAGCACAGGGAACAAGAGGAGAAGACGGTGAACTCACCTAGGGCCTTCTTGTGGTCGACGGTGGGTCTACGGCATCGGGCAACATGGCGGCGATAGTGACAGCGACGACGAGAGGAGGAGAAAAATCTAAGTTACTACATGAGGAATTTCCCAAACTAGGGGCTCTCCTTACGGTAGTTTTGGTGTGCTTTGCCCAAGGGGTTGGTACATATATATAGGGAGAAAAACTCCCCACATCTACATCAACTAGCAATATGATACTAATTAATGTTGCACCCTCCACATTTACTAATGGACCTAAATAATCATTAAAGCCTGTTAGTAAATAAATGCATGGGCCTTTGAGATTTATTAGGATTATTGCACATGGGCTTTGAGAGTTGGTTGGAAAAATGAGATATATTATTTATTTTCAGAATTAATTAATTTCACGAATAAAATAATTCAAGAAAAGTCCAGAATTGATATTTAAGCCACGAAAAATACTCTGAGACCTCCGAAAATTTGGGGAAACTTCCCAGAGACACTTTGGAACATGATGAACCCAAATAAAGTATTTGGAGCTCATGCAAAGATTGTTGGGAACTTGTAACATAAAGATTAAGGTGAAGGAGGTAGGAATTAAATTCTAGAAAGAAGTTGGATAATTCCAAGAGATAGATATTCGTCTCCTAAACGTATTTTAAAAAAACACATTTTACACAGAGAAACACAAGGTGCGACCGGCATGAATGCAACAAACACGTTTCTACCTTAAGATAAATTTTAATCTAATGAAAATTTATTATTTCCCCATGTTTTCATGAGCTTAAAAATACAAAATTAAATCATTTTAGCTCTATTTCAAGAGAAGCAAATTTTAGGGTGTTACAATTCTATCCCCCTTAAGATGAATCTTGCCCTCATGATTTGGAAGATGGTGATAAAAGAGATACATATTCTTCGCCTTTGGATTCTTCTCTACTTCCTCGTGTAGTTCCATCGTCTTGGTAAGGATCCCACTTTACTTTGCATACATGTTAACCTTACACCAAGTATCTTGCCAAACTGATTCCAAGATTCTGATAGATACTCCAAACAATACTCAGGTAACTCCAATCACTAGGCCACCTTTTCTTTTTAGTCCATACTTATTAGACCTCTTTTTTCATATGTTCACCTTCCAACGGAGCCTTCTTACTTTCTTGGTCTAAAGTAGGTTCTATTACCAACTTTAAAACATTAATGACTATATATGCTCAGGTTAAGTTGCTCAACTCTGAAACGACTATTCTTAGTCCATGGTGTTGTTCGAATCTTCTTAGCATAACTCTCTCTTGCTAAAGACATCGACAATGACTTTTGCTTCTCTAAGTGATAACACTTTTCCAAGTCATAATCTTGATCAATACCAAACCAATGATGATGTCATATGCTCAAAACCAACTTTGTGAAGATGTTCCTTAGATTCTTATGACCCTCATAGATGTCACTTATCATGCCCAAGTAGATAGTACCTCCATGATCCATAATGGATAACTCCAGATCATACGTTAGATGTTCCATCTCATGTTTTCTTTCTTAAACCTCTATTTTTTTTCTTCTTACATAAGGACACATCCCACACCTTGATAAGGTGCATCATAGTAGATATAAAAAAACTCTTGTCCTGATCTGGCAAAGCTAATACATAGATTTTACCTCAACCCCTCTCTTTTTTACTCCTTCAAATACTTAGCTGAGGTCTCTTGATTTGAACTTAAAACCTTCTCTAGTAACACTATCAATATCTTGATGGTCTTAGATAAACTTCCCTTGAACCTCTAATCAAACCTCATTATTAAAGACTCTGAGTTTCTCTCACATCTTTGAGTGGGTTCCTATCACATCATTAACTTTCTTCAATCCAAACCTTCTTGTCATGCTTAGTATATCATTGAAATTTCCTAAGACTCCATAGAACCATATGTAGTTATTAGATATTTCATTCCTATGTCATCAATGCCTACTTGTCCTAGGTATGTTGAAGATTGGACTCCCAGCTGAGGATAGCTCGAATTGTAGAGCCATATTGATGAATGCATCCATTCCTCGTAGATGATCCAATCACTTATCAACCGAGCAAAGGATACTTACTTTGGATGATGAAACCCTTAAGTGATATACATCCTCTGGGTACCACCTTTCTAATCAGATTAACCGATTCTTCCAAGTGAGAGCTAGAGAGCATAACTGAACTTCTTAAGGCACCTTGAGCATTTGGACCCTTCTTAAATTCACCACGCTTGTCAATAGGTGGCGCTTGATGTGGGTTGTTCAACATACTATGAGCAATAGTCTATAATAACTAAGTCTGCATCATCAAAGCTTGCTCTATAGATGGGGGATTAGATGGTGGTGGATTAGAATTGGCAGGATTCCTTCCCAGTGAGAGCTAGAATCTACAAAACCACCTTCACTTAGACTACCCCCCTTAAGAAAATATCAACTAGGGGACCCCAAAAAATAGCTTGCACCTTCTTCTAGATGAGCTAACTAGTATCAAGACATTCTAACATCCCAATGATACTCTCGTGTATGGCAGGAACAAGAAATCTAAAATTCCTTGCGAGCAGAAAAATAGCAGTGTTGTAAATAGCTGTAAATCTCATTCCATTAATCCAATTAAGTTGTACTTTATATCGTTGCAAATATTATCAAATCCTCCACAACTTCCTTATAGAACACTTTTCCAAATTCTATAGTTTATGTAGTAAAAAATAGGACACAACAGAAACTGCTCCAGGTTTTAGATAGCACAAGTGCATCGTCTTGTGATTTTCATAACTCCCAAACCATAATGGCTATAAGGGCGGTCTTATGGTTAGAGAATATATTGAAGTCTACTATTGTTCATAATTTTTGATGATTTTTATCATCGAAAATTAGAGATATAAGCCAAAGAGGGCAGACTGCTCCGAAACACAAGATAGGGAAAACAGAAGAAAACCATAACCCAACTATTTATTCCATTAATCCATATACCTTAGGCCTATAAACTAAATGAAATTATGGGAACACCTAACAAGATCATTGTAATCATTACAAAGATTCAAAACAAGCTTAAGCATAATGACAAATCAACAAAGCAATAAAGGTTCATAATTCAATCATTGACTCAATTTGTGATACTATCGTCCTCATTGTACTAGGGGTAACAATTCGAAGACTCATCTTTAAATTATGTAAGAAGGTGGTGAGGAATAGTTCTAAAAGCATATCAAATCAAGGAGTGAACATGAGAACAAAGACTTTAAAATAAGCACCAAGGTAGAGATGAATACAAGGGTAGAGATATAGTAGAGAAGAAAATATCACGGCTCATAGAGCAAGGGTTTTTGTAGCAACTTCTAAACCTTAAAATGACTAGTTTCTACTAGGCTTGGGTCCTATAGTCAGCATTGCTCTGATACCACTTTGTAGCAACTGGTTTTAAGGACAAAACCAGATACACACCATATGTGTGCCTAGGAAGTCAAATCTCACATATAGCTACAAATAAAGGTAATACCAATAGACGATGCTTAATATATAACATACTTAGTATAAAGGATATAACCTTAGATAGCAAACAGTGGAAAGACAACTCTGATCTTTGAGTGAAGACTCCAATTCATAGGGACAACTGACTGGTTGATCACAAGCCTAACTCCTCTAGACTAGCAATCTGGTACCCATCCGAAATTTTTCTAAAGATTTAAAACGTAAAGCAAGCGTAAGTACATGTCGTACTCAACAAATATAACATGGGGTTCATGAGGCTCAAAAGGCTGACACTAGTTTAACTATGATTAGCTTTTAATGGGTCATGATTTTAGCAATAGGGTGGCAACAAGTTTATTCATAAGCCCATATAAACACATGATCAGGTAAACATGAATAATGAATAGCATAAATAGTAATCATTAGTGTGCATCTTCATCATCAGTGTTCTTCATCTATTTCGTATGGGTCCAAGGCCGCTCATGACCGTGAGCACAACTGATATACCAGTTTTACACTCTGCAGAGGTTGTACACTTTCACTGTGAGTCATGATTTACCCTTTCGCCGGAGGTGGCCAACCTCTTGACCCACTCCTAAGGAAGGTTGGCAGGGTTCATTATGAAGCCTTTTAAAGGTTCGTCTAACAAGTTAGGGCCACTAAGGTTTCCTCGTCAATAAGCATAAAGCCTCCTCCAAGGAGTGACTAACAAAATACCAAGAAACCAAAGTACACCCTCTTGGCAACCTGAGATCATACCTATCGGGGCCCCTCTTGCACCATAAAGGTAACCACTAACAAGCTAGAAAATCTTCATACTGAGCTAAAGCTAGAGCCATGTAGCTCTCATAGCTATACTGGATGTTCGCTTACAGTTAAGTCCTTATGGATATAAATCTAGAGTACCATAAAATAACCCAATGCTCTAGCCCCCTTGTTCCATGTTGCTAAAAAGCATCTTTTAATGTTTATTACATAATCCATTAGTCAAGTTACAAGATTATGACTTTAGTTTGAACACTAGAATCATACTATCCAATGGAATAACCCATAGGAATCAAGGAATCTAGTATATCAAATAGCTATGAAAAATACTACAGTTGCCAAGGTAGACACATGCATACGATTAAATTATTAAAGTAAATAGGACAATAAGGAAGATCCCATGCTATTCTTGCCTTAAACTCAGATCCTTGTTCTAGTCCAAACCTTCAATGAATCGCTTCTGGATTCACCGCATATAGCTCACCGACTAGACATGATCATAAAACACCACACAAGCATCCATGCAATCATACATGAAGCAAACAATAGAAATAAATTAGAACAATGCACTAAACATAATAAACAATAGGTAAAAAGGTTTTAAAGATGTTCTACATGTTACTACAAACACACAGACGCGAAAAACAATCTAATCGAAGCTATAACGAAAAAGTTATGAATTAAAGAAGATTTCCTTTAATAAAAATAGATTAAATCTAACCTCAAATTTTAGAAGTTAAAAATATATTTAATAGTAGGATAAACATGTAGATTACTCAATTACAAATCTAACGCAACTTGAATGGATCAAAACGGAGTTAAAACAAAGATTTTATGGCCTAAATAAGACTAGTGGCAAAACTGTAAATTGATGAAAGCGTATTTTTGATCTAACCGAAGAACTACGTTTTCAAAAGAAGAAAATTATTCTGAATCTAACAGAGGGATTTTATGCTTTCTGAAAGAGAAAACGTATTCTGAATCTACTAGAAAGAAACTACGCTTTTGGAATAGGAAAACATATTCTGGAAGTGCGCCATGGACTGCAGGTTATATTACGCGAAACTACAGGGGCTCTTTTGTAAATAAACCCAATGAAGGGGTACGAGCGATCTTGGACCATTGGATTAATCTGGATGGACTAGATTAGAAAGAAGGGGGAGAGAGAGTCACTGACCGAAGAAGAAAACCGCCCAGCAGAGCTCCATTACCGAGGGTGAGAAGCTCCTCGAAGCACTCAGTTTGGACCCTAGAGGCCACGGTTTGACGAGCCGAGAGCACAAGGAACAAGAGGAGAAGATGGCGAACTCACCTAGGGCCTTCTTGTGGTCGACGGTGGGTCTACGGCGTCGGGCAGCGCTGCGGCGACGGCGAGAGGAGGAGAAAAATCTAATTTACTACACGAGGGATTTCCCAAACTAGGGGCTCCCCTTACGGTAGTTTTAGTGTGCTTTGCCCAAGGGGTTGGTCCATATTTATAGGGAGAAAAACTCTCCACATCTACATCAACTAGCAATATGGTACTAATTGATGATGCATGCTCCATATTTTCTAATGGACCTAAATAATCATTAAGCCTATTAGTAAATAAATGCATGGGCCTTTGAGATTTATTAGGATTATTGCACATGGCCTTTGAGAGTTGGTTGGAAAATGAGATATATTATTTATTTTTAGAATTAATTAATTTTGTGAATAAAATTATTGTAGAAAATTCTAGAATTGATATTTAAGCCACGAAAAATACTCTGAGACCTCTAAAATTTGGGGAAAATTTCCAGAGACACTTTGGAACATGATGAACCCAAATAAAGTATTTGGAGCTCATGAAAAGATTGTTGGAAACTTAAAACATAAAGATTAGGTGAAGGAGGTAGGAATTAATTTCCAGAAAGAAGCTACATAATTCTTAGAGATAGATATTCGTCTCCTAAACGTATTTTAAAAAAAACACATTCGCACAAGAAACACAAGGTGCAACAGCCTGAATGCAAAAAAACATGTTTCTACCTTAAGATAAATTTTAATCTAATGAAAATTTATTGTTTCCCCATGTTTTCATGAGCATAACAATACAAAATTAAATCATTTTAGCTCTATTTCAAGAGAAGCAAATTTTAGGGTGTTACACTGGGGTACGACATGCATGCTACAAATTGAAGAAAACCTACTTCAATGGCGTCCCTACTGATCAGATCCCTATGACCTATCATGTCCCATCCATGACTGATGCACAGTGGTGTGAACTTATCGAGATTTGGTCTAGTGCTAAGAACAAGGTGTGTGTGTGTGAACCCATCGATTTCCTATCTAGTCTTGCTATGATCTACTTGTGCTACAGTTTAACACAAATGAAGCTATAGGAAACATCTGAGAAGAACAAGGGAAACCATCCAAATGTGAAGTACCATTGGTCTACAGGATCTTGCTCCTATGTTGTCTAGCTACAAACATTTGTAAGTGATGGTTGCGTTTTATTGTTACTCTTACATTTGTATAAATATATATAGAAACTCGTGTGCAATGTGAAGAGAAGGAGAACAAGAGGAAGGCCATAGAACACGATCAAGGACTTGATGAACAACATGATGATCCAGGACTTGAACAACATGATGTCTAGGACTTGAACAATATGGTCAACCTGATGAAAATGTTAATGCTGTGGAAGTCTTCAAGGACTTCTATACTAGTACAAAAAAGGGCCTGAGAGATGCTGCAAGAGCAGCAGTTGTAACTACCTTCATTTGCTTTCCTTGAAATAACTAAAGCCATTGCCATAAAAGAAGAAAACAAAGCAAGAGCCTAACGTAGCAACATCACTTAATTTTGTAGTTACAATTTTACACCAATCAATATGGTACATATACATTGTGCTTTGTAATCTCTAGTAATCTCTATAGTAGACAAACAAAACGTATGCTGGCTTATGTATCTCTATCTATATAGGCTGAGGAAGACCTATATATTACTTGTTATGAATTAATCTCTTAAGTTTTCAATTGAAGTCCTCTTCCACTATCTGTAACCTAATGTTTTATTGATTGAATTTCATAGGAAGCTATGGAAACTATACAGAAGAACCTATTGCTAATGGGTAGCAACCAATGACTAGCGCTGATGTTGTTTGCAATCCTCTACATCCACCAGGGTAGGGCCCCCTCCCTAGGACGCGGCAATAACCTTTTTTTTGAAGAATGCTAGTATCCAGACATGTGCTTAAGTTCTCCTGGTAACTCTTAGTCTTCAAATCCTATGGCTTGGTGTGGTGAACATTTATCATATGTTGTGTGACCTATGTGACGGTTTGATGTGGTGATACTTTGTCAGTGCGCTGCTGATGTGTGAAATGCTAATTGTTGGTATTTGATTGCTAGTAGTGGATCTTGAATTACTTTTCTGATTTAGTTTTGTCCTGCACGTGGTAGAACCAGGACTGGCTACGTAATCAATAAAAATGCGACATGGACGAACTAGTGCATGACACATGAAATAGATAGGGCACGACACATGGAAGGAAGTCATCATGCCACATGGCCGAATAAAAATATGAAACATGGATGGACAACACCGTGATGCGTGATCGAATAAGAAACAGCCACGTGGACCAATAAAAATATGACACATGATCCAATAAAGAAGTGACATGTGACCCAACCACAACACGACACATGTGCCAATAGAAAACTAACATGTGAAACAACATGGACTCGACATGTGGTCTAGTAAGAACCTAAAACATGCAAGAACCAGAAATGACCACGTTGTGCAATAAGAAGGTGACACATACTCGAATCATCTCCAATACAACCGGCTATAACATGTACATGTGGAAAACATCTCCAACGGAAGCACCACTAGCGTGGTAGCCCCCTGCCATGCATGCCAAAATAGTTCTATGATGCTCTGTTTTTTGTCACAGATCAAGCCACTTCTATGATGAGTCGCTTAGATTCGTTATGGAAGTTCAAGTATGACATGACTTTTTGTGACGAGCCGTTTTTCATCATAAATTCGTCATAAAACTCAAATTATGACGAATTTAGCTTCTTCAGTGATGGAAGTTGTTTGTCATGAAAGTGCAAATTCCTAGTAGTGGCATGAAGTGGGTCAACAATAATGGGTGTATCTTTGCCCCCTATCGCTTCGAGCAAGTCAAAAGTCTAGTTCAAATGTATATGTAGCTACTAGGATCACCCTTTTCATATTTCAAGATTTGAAACTTGTATTGTTTGAATGGTATAGTCTGGGCACCAGTCGCCACTAGCTTGTATTTCTAATCTATCCTTAGCATGGAGCAGCTGTTGTATTGGACTCTTTGGATATTCCAAAAGAAGGGTACAAGGACTTTGAAAGCATATTGAGCTTGTAAGTGACATGACTTATTCTTTTACATTTAGCAGATGTGTTGAATTTGTTGTTGACTCCCATGATTTTCGTACAACGTTTATAGGATATACCTCGAGGATCCTGAATCCCTCAATTTTAGAACTGAGAAGAAGAAGAAGAAGAAGAAGAAGAAGAAGAAGAAGAAGTATTGCAACAAAATAAGCATCAGGCGCAACTTCCCGATATGTATCAAAAGTCATATGTGCTATTATATCGTGCATACTCTTTGTGTTTTAACTGATTATGTATTATATATCGTGTAGTGTGCCAAACAACCTATAAGGAGACTATTATGTGAATTCTTCACTTGTGAGTACCTCAGAGATCTGAGAAATTCAGCATCAGCTAAAGAGAGCTAGTCAGTGGACAAAACTGGTGGGCAAGAGACGGGTCACTGAGAATGATATAACGAGATGTGTAGCGGACATCTGTTCGTTTGTCATGCACCATTGCGTGTATGAAAAGGGAGACTACTTCAACCACGAGAGCAATTACGCATGGGATGACAAGTACCAGAACATTAGAATTGTCCGGAGAAGCTAACGCTAGGGTATCCTGAGATTTTTTATGACTACAAAAACATTTGAAGTGTATATGTAACTTGTTCATGCTAGGATAAGGAAGAGACACGAATGGGATATATGTATATATGTGTGTGTTCTCTGCATGCGTTCTCAATATATATTGTCGATGTTTAAATTGGGAAAACAAAATTCGAATTCAAATTCAAATAAAATGACTATTTTTTTAAATAAAAAATGATTAACGGAGACAAACATATTAAGAAGGGGCCGTCTCCATTAATCTATTAGTGGAGGCGGGCACACCTTAGTGCTGCTGCCTCCATTAATGGATTAACGGAGGCGGGCGCCCTCCATTAAAACTTATTAACGCATGCGGTCTTCTTACAACGACAACCTGCATTAATGGCAAAGTACCCGCCTCCGTAAAGCCGCATTAATGCAGGCTTTTTGGTGGAGGCAGATAGTTTGCCCGCCTCCCATTAACCCAAAAATGCCCGCCTGTAATAAGATTTATGTAGTAGTGAACCTAGCACTGTGCCAGACACCAATCGAAAGAAAGAGCAGGAACCCCATTATTGCATCAGTTCGATACATAGCTAGATAGACTAGAGATTGGACACTCGTCATAAATAAATGCAATCTAGCAAGATTACCACCATTCATGGTGATCCATCTGATTTAAATTATATAGGCGACCACATAATGGGTTGAAATGTGGCAACCTACCAAAATAACAGTTGATCAAATGAAGATTTGGTATATCTTCAAAAGAAAAGATGTTTTCATATACTTTGAATATTTCTGAGACCATAAAGATTGGAGAGTCACTAGGTGGAGTAGCATTTTTCCTACATACGAGTTTAGGATAGAATGTAGCAGCCCTACGTATCCTTTGAGTAAAAACGACAATTATGTTGGGATATCACAAAGTGTGCAAATAAAACCAACAATGCTTTCCTGTCGAAAACATCAATTGATGGTGCTAATTGCAAAGGCAATAAGCTTCATTTCATTTTTTGGACTTGTGTCACCCGAACTTTGGTAGTGCCAGTAGTGTGTTCACACCTCGTGAAGCTCTCTAAGGACCTTTATCCTCACTTATATTTGATTCACTTCCATCATCCACATCTTCAGGTATTACACTTCTATATGGAGCTTGGGTTTCCTTGACTGAGCTTGTGCCCTTTGACTTGATCCAGTTCCCTTGCTAGTAACAGAAGACACTGATAAGCCAGTAGCATTGTCCTCTACGTCGAGAAAAGACATATCGTTGCACAAATCATCAGTTTTGGACGTTGGATATTTAAACCTCCATGCTTGATTTGCTAAATCAACAATAGAACGAGCTGCAGATGAACGCTCAGAACATGAAGCAACTACATCCATGACTTCCTGATTGGTCAAGACAATCCCACACCTATAGGCCATGGAGTGCATATTAGAGCAATTTGGGCTCAAGTAGTTCACTTGCGAATCAAAGTAATGCATATTTGAGTTTCCATATATTGAAATCAGATAACCTATTGGAAATCACATAATTAACATAAGCGCCAATGTTTCATTACCCCATCTGTAGCAAGGATAATGAATTCATCACTTCTTACTGATTTGTCTATAGGTGACTTCAGGCACACAGGTTAACCCGAAATCCTTTAGACAGAAATCACCAAAAGCGCGTGCCATTGCTAGACCAGGGGAGTTACAATTAGGAAGCCAAAGGCGAGATACATCTGGTTCATCCTGATGAGCAAAAACCCTTCCGTTACATCGTTTGATTCTCCTTGCCTCTCCTATAAAATAATATATTGTATTATTCTGAGTTTTCGCCATTATGATAATGCCAAATTATGGACTAGGAATGGAACTGAATGAGCACTTAACAGTGTTGAGTGATAAGTCAATTCACACATCGCTAGTGCGATTGTACATAAATAAACATATAATATATAGGACCTATTATTCAAACATGTAATAAAAATATAAAGTTTATTTTCTTTTAAATTAAGAATCCCAAAAGTTCACACATGGGGACAGATCCTTTTATCGATGAGGACACTAAACTTGATTCTGATGAGAACATCACCCCTTTTAATATACACAACTAACACACCTCACCTTGCTATGTAAGGACCAATTAATAAGGCTCAAGCACGATAATTAAATATCTAGGTGACCTTTTCCTAAGTACCTTTTTTGATTGTGAGAATAGGTTGCTACCTAATGATATTATTGTTCTTAGTAACTATGTAGAGCACTATGATGTATTTGGAGAGAGACATCCAGCCAGAGAAGATCAGTATGGGTGTCAAGCCAAGTTGAAGGCTAATCCATATTACGTTTGAGTCAATCTTGGATTTCTAGAGCAATCCATACTAAAATCGTCGTACCAATTGCATATGGACTTCTTTTCGACGGTCTACATGTGTACAAAAAGTTAAGGAGACAAGATTTCCAATGACACTGATCTCATGTCAAATTCCTTACGAGTCAATAGGAATCTTTGATAAAATGGGACGTATAGAATCTGTCGAGGTTTGTGTCACCATATATTGGACTGCTAGTTGGGCCCGTATATCGTGTCGGAGTCTATTAGGCATGTGTGTAGAGGTCCTTGGCCGCCCTAACACTTTATATTTAGTAGTTGTCTCCCAAGTTACGGTTTAGGTTTGCTAAGATTAATCTTTCTTTGAACAATTTCACCATTCATCGGTTCGTAAAACACCAACTTCAAGTGTTTAAGTTTTTTCCAGCAAATTCAGTTGCGTTAGTTTTCTTTGATTCACAGATAGAGATTAGCCTTCAGGGTAAAGTTAACAGGACAGGGCACGGTTGATAACTAGATGATACTTAGTGTCGTGACTACAGGGTTTCGGTTTTTTGTGATTGAAAACCGAATCATTGGTCTTAGTTCTCCACCATTTCGAGAGTTATTCTCATCTAAGGAAAGATGAAGCACCCTATTCCTATGAGATTTATGGATCAAAATCTCAATGATGATATACTACTGGGGAAATTCTAGCTCGCTGTATAACTAGTTTTCCCCGGTTATATCAAACATGTTTCGTTGGGGAGGCCATAATGGGTATAGCCCGTAGACCATAGGCAATTCTAGCTCGCCATATAACTAGTTGCAGGAAACATGTTTGATAAAGTGTTACTATGTAACTGCTTTGGAATTACAACCTGATATGGCTCAAAAATGCTATATATTCTACTGTTCCAAAATGTAAGCCATTTCAGTTTGGGAACGAAGGGAGTATACAGTTTAAAAATAAGTTGAGTCTATAAATTGTTGTCAGTAACCATGCCTAGTTCGAAGCTTGAAATTGCTGAAAAAAATTGGAGAACATATAAGAGAAGTGTGATTTAACCTGTAACAGGACCTTGGGCATGATACAAGCAAGGTAAAAATGTAAGTAGGAAAATGACGTTATAGAAAACCCTTTTAATGCTCATACTTTTATTTTTTTCATCTTCCTAAAGAAATAAAGATATTATTTTAAGCTAGTTATCCAATAACATATGTTTTTTCTAACACCAAGTGTCGTTCCACTCAAATGAATAAATCATTTAGAAAGAGAGACAGAATATTTGTGAAGATACCAGTTCTACTACTACTACTCAAAATCATTCTGAAATCAAAATATGTGGAAAATTTTACAGATTCGAGAGAGACACAGGACTTATTTTGTTATTAATTTTTTGGATAGTCATGTATAGACGAGATGTTATGGTTGACAAAAAAACCACCGGTGCAGATAATATGTGCCAGACTGTTGGATTGATCGAGACCCATGATCGGAAATTTCATCCTCAATCTATCAAGTCTCTAAGATACAGTAGGTTATAAGGTCTTAATTATGGTCAGACGTCTCC